>NC_071470.1:33610178-33810178 GCF_028500815.1 Rissa tridactyla | reverse complement strand
CGGGAACTATTGTAGTTTATCACCGAACCCATGAATCCGGCTCCCTTTCAAAGGAAACCAGGGCTGCCAAGAGCTCATCTGTACTCAGCGCTTGTCCAAATATCCTGTAAAAATGTGTCTGTGGTCTGCACCTGGACACTGTTATCCAAAAGACTTGTGTAAAGTTGAATGGAAAATGTATGGGAGAGCAGAGAACTGGGGCAGAAATCCCAAATCCAGGAAAAAGTTCTCATCATTGGACTGTCTTTTTGGTTTTCACCATCAGAGCAGTGTACATCTGCAACCTGGAAGGAAGGGATGTCCTCAGCAAGCTGCTTCTTACTTGATTAATTTCTGTAACACCGGGGCTTATATTAAAAGGACTGTGCCGGAACTCTTGTGTATCCTATGGTTCCCCCATGTAATATGACACTACTTACTCTGATTGACTGAATTATTCTCCACTGTTCCAGCACTCCCCAACCATTCCTGTTCAAAATGACACAAAATGTATGAGCAAAAACCCCCCTCCCTGGCTTGAGCCCCTCTGGTGTGGTTGACTGCGTTAGTACAAGGCTCCTTGTGTGAGCAGGTTGTGGCACTGCTTTGCTAAGTGTCCTATCATCCCCCTGCTCAGTAGTATTTCAAAATGCTACCTAATGCTTTTCAAATCTAAGGAGTTTCAGAGTCTAATTTTCAGTTCTGCCCCACTTTCTATTGATCTAGTTCCAGGTTGGTTACCAAGACTATTTTCTGGTTCCAGTTCAGATGTGCCCAATTGGATGGAAATTTCACAAGAACATTTGAACCTGTGAGATTGCCACAAGTTTCTGCCAACTAATCTAGGAAAGTTTCTCCCCTTCAGTGTTGGGAGGATGTTCTGAAGATGTTGGGGCCTTTGGATTTGAATCCTGGCTTTTAATTTGGTTTGCATGGGAGCTGAAACCGTTTCTCTTATTTAGATGTAACATCATGAAGATTCAATTGCCTGAATTTCCTGGAATTAAGTAATAATTAAAAGGTGAGGCCTTTGATTTTGAAAAACAGTTTACATTTGCCACTGAGTAAAATAGTCTCTTTTTTCCTAAAAGAACACTAACTCCTTTACTCCTTTCCCCTGATAGAGGTGACTATGGAGTCAGATGCTCAAAAAAATGCTGCAGAAAAAAAAAACCCTTGCATTTTTTTGGACACATGCTTTGGTAAAGTTCTTGAGAAAATTAGCACTGTAGTCAAGAGCTTCCTGCTACAACTGGGAGTAGCAGGAGCAGCCACATACATCATTTTTTGAGTCTTTTTTCAGCTTTGCTGTTCCTGGCCCCCCTTCCATGGGTGACCGGACTCCAGTAGCAGAGCTGACTTTTTCATTCCTTGGAAAAGCTCAGAACCTGGTTTTCATTTAAATGTGTAAAATTATCTGAGTTGTTTTCCTCTCGATAAGGTTTACAAGTGTCTGTATATCTTTAGTTTTAACAGAGGGCAGTTCAGTAGACAGTTTACGAAGTACTGGTCAGGGAGATAAATTACCTTGTAGAGCTGCACAATCACCATTCACAATCTCCTCAGTGACTTTATAGCCAATGATAGGATTTTTCAAGTTCACAGAAACTCATCAAAACACTTCCTGGTATTTTTTCCTTCTCCATCTAGCCATTCTCACTTAAAGCATAATCTGTACCGCTCCTGCTAGGGAGCGAGGGTTTGGTTTGATGCCTTAGGGCCTGCTGAGCATTTCTTTATTTCTGGCAGCTCCTTGGGACTTGTGAACTGGAAATAGGAATGTTTCAGGCTGCTGCAGCACTTTGACACGTTCCTTTCCCAGGGGTCATATCTAACCTCAAATGATGTTTTGTGTTTACCGTTAACAAGTTGAGCTTTGCGGGCTTGCTCTGTAGGGTTATCATCAGGCAACTGACTGGTTTTATGCTTTCTTTTGCTGCTCTTCTCGAGTCAAGGTTTCATTGCTATGTATTTGAAGCTCCCTAGTTCTTTTGGGTGGGTGTAACTTCAGCCCACAGTTCATTTACAACAGGATTGGCATACAAACCTCTTCCAGCAGAAGAGGGCATGCAATACATGGGGCAGTATCTGCGGTGAGGAACTCCTTGAACCTCTTCTCCTCAGTTTCACAGGCCTTTTCTGATCAACACGGTCCATGGAAGTTGCTGGACACAGACTCTCCTGTGTTTCTGAACCACCAGATACCCCAGTCCCTGGCAGGGCTGCAATTGTCTGGGGCGAAAACCATACCAAAGTAATGCAGGTTATGCTGGTTTATGCCACTGATGGCTCCAGTGCATGATCAGATGCCACTCAGGTACCGATTTAGCTGAAGGGGGAATGGGGAAAAGAGAACATGGAAATGCTATTGTCCCTGCGGGTGTGTATTTCTCCATGATGTGATGTGACCATGGCCATGTAACTGCTCATGACTACAGTTAGATTGGGATTTGTTTCACTGTTGATAAACGCCTGTCTCTATCCCTGCACAGCTCCAGTAAGATTTGCTGAAGCAATACTACAACAAATACAGGTTTGGTTGTGGGTGCTGAGCAGGGAGCTGTTTTCTGCCAGAGTGAGAATGGGCTGAGGGCGGCTTCCTGAGGTAATGGTTTGGACCAGAGCCTCCTCTTACAGGGCAGGGGTTAAGATTGATTCAGATAAAAGCAAGTTCAAGTACTACCCTATCATAAGGCCTTACAAGAAATACTTGCGAATGATCTCAATTTCTGAATTGATTTCCCCCCCACTTACATTCCGACTCAGAGACACCTCTTGTTCTAAGCAGGCAGTACATTTGCCCTGAGTGATGCTTCCTGCATCCAGGGCAGCTCTCCTCTGACAGCACGGGCAGGAGGCGTTGCCAGGAGGCTGTAATTAAGGGCAGTACCAAAGTTATTTGCTCCATTCCCAGCAGGCTCTGAACTGGTGGTCAGGAAGAAACTAGAAACACCTGCTGGGTCTGATGAGTTAGGTTTTGAGTGATGGGGATGTCCCACTTTGTCCTCCACCTCTTCTCAGAGAGAAATGAGAGAGCCTGGTGTTAGGTAGGAGAGGACGTGGACTTGATGAAAAAGAAGTAAGTTGTTGTTCGAGCTGGATATGTTATGATGTTATTAATGTTTTAGCGGAGTGTTTTTCCTTAAGGGATTTTCTTCCCCCTTTTTTTTTTGCCCATGCTGCTGTTCACCTTAGTCCAACAGAAAAACATGACTGTGCAACCAGGGGCACTGTAAGCTTAGCTCTGTGCTAAAGCCATTTAGCAAGATTTGGCCCATACAAAGTGCTGCTGGAAGAGCAACAGTGAGCTAGCTGAGGAGCTGCTAGTCCCTGAGTTTTGGGGAATTAGCTCAGTCATTAGAGTCATTAATTAATTTTAGCCTCTTCCTAGGCTTTTTATGTCTCACTTTCAAAATGTTGTCTCCTTCTATTCTTGCGGGGGTTTACACCCTTTGCTGTTTAGTTCCTGGAGAAAAGGGGATATTCTGTCATGTTTTCCGTTGCCAACTTTGAACCATTTCCTGGGACTGTGACCAAATGAAGTCTTGATTGTTACTACCTTCACTTAGGCATCTGTAGAACTCTTTAGAGCTCTACCTATGGCCTGATCCTGCTTGCTGTGAATCTGATGGCAGACCTCCTACCTTTCTGACTTAGTCAGGGTCCATCAGCAGCATCAAGGAAAGCTGCATTGTGAGCTTGTGAAGGGGGTGCACGCTGCAGATGTTGTCCTCATCTTGGTTCTTGGTACTGGTGTGGGCCTGGACAGTTATTTCCTTCCTCAGGGCGTCTTTTCCTTCCCATATTTTGTCAATTAGACATTAAACGGTGTGCAGCAGGAACTTGCTGTGGTTTTCCAGGGTCTTTCATGTACCTTTTTACCACCATGTGCCATACCATAATGGATGTACCTCAGACTGAGTTATGGGAAGAGGTTGCTGATGTTAGCACGTGGGAGGTGCGCGTGATGCTCAGAGTGGTGTTTGGGAAGCAAGGCCTGGCCTCCTGTGGCTGCCCATGGGTTGCTGCTGCCTGATCAGCTCCATCAGCCCAGCGCAGGAGATGGGGGACAGGGTCTGAGTTTCATCCTTAGTGCGCTTGTGTGCCCTTAGACAAGGGTGCGTGTGTCTTAGCGGAGACTCCAGTTCTGATATTTTGCCTATGAGATCACAGGTGGCAGCTTAGTAAAATCATTTAAACATCTGTAACCCGCTATGTCAAAACCTGCATACAAATCATTGCCCAGATTCCACTAATTGATGCTAAATAGAAAGAAAAGTAACGCAGGAGAAAAACCCTCCTAGAAACAATCAATAAATTAAAGATGCTTGGGGATATAAATTCAGCAGTTAAATGAGATACTAATGAAGATGGGAGTTTAATGGTGAGTACTCTCATTACATTGTTTTAAAAACTCCATTTGATGTAGATTTGGTACTGGTAAAAGGAAGACAGCCTCGTGACAAACATCCGTGAGAACAAAAGTTGTTCTGGCGTATGAGCACAACTGCTGCCGTTTATTGCTGAGCAGGTTTGCTTCCCTATTTCTGCAAGTTGTTGCAAGATCTGGGGGGAAAATGTGGAACAGTTAATTAAAAAACAACTAATGACTGTTCCACGGGGTCAGTTTGCTTCTCGGAGCCTAAAACGTGCAGGATATTAACACATGTATCATTTTTTCGACACTGGAGGACAATTGCAGAGCCCAGCAATGCTGCTACTGGTTTTAAAGCAGAACTTAATTAGCTAGAGATGGGCTGAGCAGGTTTGGCTGGAAACAGGCATTGGGCTTCCAAAGAACAAATGAAGATGCTCAGATATTGCCAGATGCAAATGAAGGACGCTGCTTCCCAACTCATCTCAGCCCTGATGAGCAGCACGGTGCTGTTACCACCCTGCTTCTGCCTCGCACCCCGCCTCCGGGTGTCATCCCTGTCTCTTAACTCTAAAGGTGTTCCATTTAACCTGTTCTGGACAGCTGCCTTAGGATGAGATGAATCATACCCCCAAATTCCCATTTCTCACTGCAGCCTGGGTAACAACCCAGATTGACAAATCTAGCGTTTGCAGCCAGGTAAGATACCCCGGAGTGGGCAGTTTTGTAGCTGCTGGCTGCAACCCACTCGTGCTCTGGCTGGACCAGCAATGCTCTCGGATCAAAAAAAATACATCAAACTTCCCTTCTGCATATGCTCCAGCCCCGCTGCGGCTGGGAAGAGGTGGCTTGTTAACGTCTCCGCTTTGCCTTGAGACCGGTGAGGCATTTTTCTTGTGTCAGCGTGGAATTTGGTGAACGCAATTATTTTCCTTTATCTTGCACTTTATGTTTAAACTGCATCTCTGCTGGTACATGCCCTGTTTTGATTAATATTAAACTTCCAGATCATCTTTTTGAATTGGAGCAATTTCTTACGACAAATAGTCCGGAGAGCCAGATTTCTGAGTGATTAGTAGCAGGCTGAGAGCGCTGGATGCTTGGGGAGCTTAACGATTCGTGGCCAGATCCATTCACCATGGTTAGAGTGGTGGGCATGTCACAGCTGTGATTCCTCTGGCAAAACCTCGGCCTGAAATGATTTTAAATCAGGAGTTGAATTCTCCATCCCTCTTCTTTCCAGGCTGGCTGCCTTGCTGAAAGTGGGGAGGAGAGGCATCCTCCCATCCCAGGATATATTGAAAAAAAAGTCTGGCTGTGTGAACACGCTGGGCTGTAAGTCCGTTCTTCCATTTTCTCTAAATTCCTGGGCACAGAGGGGTAAAAAAATCCCACCAGCTCCAGAGCGTTGATCCCAGGGGATGCCTATCCGGATGCCATGCAGGGTGGGGGACAAATCTGGATGTGGTGTGGTTGTATTTTGTTTTGGTTTGTTTGGGTTTTGCAGGGAAGATGCTGAACAGGGGATGGAAAAAACGGCTAAAAGGGATAAATCATAGATATCACAGGAGCTGATGCAACATGAGGAGAAAAATAAAGCCTTCACTGACTTCAGCTGTAATCTAAGGGTTTGGCACTGATGGAAGTTCTGGCTCAAGGGTTTTAGGAACATAGCAGCGACATGTTTGTGACTGTATCTCAAATATACCTGACAAAACCATAGTCGTGAATTCCAGGAATGCCTTAGGCTTGGGAAATATTGGTGTAATGCCAATGAGTTGCAATCGAGCACATGCAGAGCTGTTCCTGGACTAGCTGCTGGTGCTGCTCTGGGCTGGGTCACCAAATAACGTGCTACCAGAATGCAGAATGAAAAATGGTATTTTTAGTGAAAAGGACACCGAAGCCTTTTTTAAATGCACAAATGAGTTACCAGCAGTACGTGCAAAAGGTGGATTAACCACGCAGAACATGTAACTGTGGTGTGTGTTGGCCAAGCAGTGGAGAGCTAAATACAGATAATCAGGTGAGATCACTGACACTGTAGGAAGGCAGAAGCAGTGCTTATGGCATGTGAACCTCTTTTCCGACCAAGGAAAACACTTTTAGGTGCAGAATCTGGTTTTCATTGATGTTGATGCTTTTGGCCCTCAAACTGATTTTTTCACTGCAAAAGTACAAACGACCTTCTGAGTTGAATAAGGTCAGGAATTCAGCTGGGATTTCGACCTAGATATTTCAGGTTGTTATAGAGCAACAAGCACTCAGTACCTTCAGTGGAGGAAAAATATGATGGGGCCAGTCACGTCATTGGAAAAGTTGCTGCTGTTGCTGGTCCTGTGAAGTGCTGAGCACTTGGTAAATAGGAATTCAGGATTTTGAGTGTTACTGGAAATTGGGCCCAAGGTCTGGGTACTCTCTTATCGAAGCTCAGAAATTACTTTAAGATGCTGAACATTGATGGTGCATTATATCCTGCTGTGGAAAAGGTCAGCCCTGCTATTTGTAGAAGGAGGGTTGCCTTTGCTTCATGGCTGGCTGACTTTTTGGGCTACGTGGTATAATTTATAACTACTTATTGTTTGCAGACACTGGGCTGAGGATATTTTGTGTGTGAAACTTAAAATTCAGGCTGTTGTAGTCAAATGCGTGGAACAGAATTCTTTTGTCCAGAGGGAGACAGAGACATCTGGTCTTGTCACCCTTGGTTTCCTCTTCAGTCAGAGGGCAGAAAAATAGGGACTTGTAGGGCATGAATTATCTTATCCTAAACTAGCTGTTTAAAAGTGTTCAGGTGGACTCAAAAGCCCCTAAAGCAGAGAGAAACGAATACTGGTAATACAGGGAGGCTGTCACTATCTCACACAGTAGCATTTATATTGTAGGTGTTGGAGGTAGGCTGTGATAACTCCTGTCTCCTGGTGTCTTTCTGTTTTCTGGACAGCTTGTGCAAAATCAAGGAATTGATGTTAATGTGCGTGAAAATAAAGAATTTACTTAGGGAAGGATTTGCATGTTTGAGCAATTTTAAGAAAATTGCTCACCTGCTTGTCACAGTGAAGTCAGTTGCCTAAAAACATGAAGGAATGTAAATTCCTTAATAAATGCAGAACAATCTATCATATTTTTGGACTGTCAGACTCAGAATTTACAATTCCATGCAGAATTGGTTCAAAACTACCCAGAAATGCATTAGCTGTCATGGCTCATTTCTTCAGTGGAACTCTGGTTTTGAGTAGTAGTGTTAGCTTTCTAAGCTGGCTCCAGGTGTTGCTTGATACTGATATGAACAAATGAGATGAGGTCCCCTTATGCCAGTCACTGTACAAACCAATTTAAGAGCTGTTATTGACCTGAAGAGCTTCCAGTTTAATTGCTAAATTGCGCAAAGAATGGGAAAAAGAGTATTTCTCCATTTTCGTGTGTGGGGAGCTGACCGTTGGATTCCCTGTGGCTCTGTTGGCACGTCAAACAGTTTGCCCTTACTTGCATGGCTGCATGTAGCAGATGGGAAGTCCAAGTGCCTTGCTCCCACCCATGATAGGCTTAGGAGGCCAAAGGAAATGTGGCCTCACGCGACAAGTACCCTGAGCAAACTGTGAGCTGCTGCTTTTTTGCCACCTCTAGCCACGTGCTCTTGTCGTTTCCTCTGCATCTGTGTGATCTAATGTGAAGGAAAAAGAAGGAAAAAAAAAAAAAACAAACCTCATTCTCATCTGGTTATCCAGTTGAATCAACACCTGCAAAATCAAGGTCTCTAGATCCCATCTGGTATGCCTCTTTGTGAATTTTTGATACTTCCGAGGAGGGCTGTTTCTCTCTTATTGCCTGCTCTGTGTGTGCAACCAGCGTTTCACTTGTTTCTTTGTCCCATATTAAGGTGACTGCTGAAATGGAGAGGGCTTTGCCTGGCCTGCTTACCCGTCCCCTGTGTCCTTAACTAAAACTGAGCAGTACAACACAGTTGTTTCCAGGTGTAATCTCGGTTAAACCTCAACACCTTTCCCTTCTCATGGCCTTTGCTATCAGCACTCAAGAAAAACCACAAGGGGAGAATGATAAAAATTGATTTCTGTTTCACTAGAAATATTTCCCCTTTTTGGCCACAGGCTGAGACTGTTCTGACTCCAACCGGTCCTCCCTGGGGTTTGATAACAGTGGCTCACAGGAGGCTCTAGCTTATCCGAAGACCAAACAGTAGATTTCTCATTTCCGCTTAGTGGTGAGGTGTTTAATTGCTGCTTAGTTTCGCCAGTCAAGTAATTCACATTGATGTGCTAAAAGCAGCCACTAGCAGTTAAGCTTGCATCCAGGGGCTGCGGTGAACGATCCTGACATCTTTTTGCAGGCGCCGGCTCTGCTGGCTGAGAGCATTCAAGTTTCTTCTCTCGAGTGGGCAAGCAATCTATAGAAAATTAAGTCTGAAAAGCCATGAGAGGTTGTGAAAGGCAGCCTAAGGACAGAGGCTCTATTGGGTGAAATTTCTTGCCCTGCACAAATTCAGGCTGAAAATTAAAGTGTTACCACCTTACTGGTAATTCAGAAAGAGAAGGATTGTTTAAATACAGCGAGACGGGGTTGGACAAGGAACAGACGATACTTGCTTCCTAAAATCCCTACGACTTTATGTACCTTTTGAGTGAATGTTGTCCTTAAGGATGTGCCGAGTTGCAGAGGCAGGCAGATACGGAGGTGGGTCAGTGCAGAGTCTGTAACTCTGCTTAGCGGACTCAGTCCGCGCTTGCACTAGTGTAAATTAGGAGTAACTCTTCCAAAGTCTAAAGCCCCGCCTTGCAGCATGATTATTTGCACTTTTTGGCAGTAGGTATAAAATGCTTTTACAGGTTCAAAACTGTAGGGAGTTCTGACTCGGTAGCAATTTAAATCTGCCTTGTTCTGTGTGGAGTAATTGTGGGTTTGCAGCAAAGTAGCATGACCAAATAGTCTGTTGTTGTTGTTTGTTTTTTTTTTTAATTTACTTTTTTTTTTGTCTTGTCTTCTCTGACGATCTAATACCGCCAGCTCTGTGTGGGAGCTCCATGCATGAGATGCTAGAATACCCTGCATGTATCTGAATATCTACAGAGGCTGCGCAACTTGGAGGCAGACAAACAATTTATTTTCACAAGTTGGAAATGGCCAGATAACTCATGAGTAGCAGAGCACAGCAGAGCCAGAGTCAATGATGCATGAGTGCGCCAAAGCAGGGGGGAAGTAAATTGTTTGCCACAACTTTTCAGACTGGCTGCTGTGCTGGATGGGGAGTTACGATTGTACCATCTTGGGGGCTGTCTGGGCACGTTTTGTTATGGTTACTGTAGAGCTTATAGCATGATGGGCTATTAGGGAGTCGTCATTGGGTTTTAGTTTCTTGGTGCGTCACTGCTTCAGCGCTCCTGCAAAGGGCAGGCTTCATGGCTGCCACAGAACTCAAGAAATAATTTGCTTATTTAAAATATGCAATCAACTGATTAATATCTTAAGAGGTGCAATTGCTGTAATTGCAGACTAGATAATACACAGCTGCCACTCATGGTTAACACTGACACTCTTCTCCAGTTTAACGCAAATAGGCACAAAGAGATAAACCAAGAGCAGTAATAACAGCTGCCAGATATTCAGACTTCAAGTGTGAAGGTCCCTAGATGAAATGAAAGCCTTAAAGTATGAAATAGCCGCACAACTCCAGAAACTCACATCTTAGAAAAGGGACTATAATTCCTGCTCCCAAACTCATCTCGTCCCCTGTGCAATACTGCAATCTGATGACAGCTGGAGAGATGATATTCCCCTTGTCTTTCAGTAAACGAATATATGAGTTGAAAGGGAATGGTAGCGAAGTCCACTTGAGAGCTATTACCTAGAACAAAGTTTATCCATGTATTTTTAGCTCCAAGTAGTTAACAAAATTATTTCTTTAAAAAAAAAACCAAAAAACACCCCAAACCACATCACCTGCCAAAACAAAAAAAAATTCGTCCCAAACCCCACTGTACTTGGCTGAAACCCTGGGGTGGTTTCTCATACCCAGCCCCCAGCTGTTTGCATTCATCTGAGTTTGATGTCTTCAAACTGAGAACCACGAACCAGAGAATTGATATCATGCACTGAGCACAGCACAGTATAAACACAATCAATTAACCCCTTTATAAGGGAAAGGAGCTAGAATCCAGGACATCTCCTCTCTCAGGCAAATTATTGTGATAAGACAGTTTCCCTGAGCTGAAGCCAGAAGCACCAGCTTTCTGCGCGCCTAACCTATAATTATCTATAACATGCGTGCAGTTAAGTGAGGTGCAGTTTTATTCACAAGAGTTCCATTATCTCTAATCAGCTTTTACCTAATTTCTTTTGTATCTGATTGTTTTGGTTTTAAATACGTAAAATGTTTCCTTTCCACGCCTGTGTTGCCAAAAGGTGAAGGATTCAATATTGTATTCACAGAAATACCCCATTCGCAGGAGCTTTAGCACTGTGAGGAGTGAAAACAGGAATATATGAACTTGTTTTCAGGGGAAGAGTTTTGAACCATTTAAGGCACCTTTCCCACAGCTATGCCCTAAAATGTTTTACAGAGTAAACCAAACATTTTATGAAACTGTAATATAAGGTACAGCAGTAGTAGGAATAAACAAGGTGATAGAAACCAGAGGAAGGAGGCCTTTTTCAATAGGCTGTTTAAAAAAAAAAAAAAAAAAAAAAAAAAAAACAAAAACAAAAACAAAAAACAAAAACCAAAACCGATGCTGCTGATGTGCTGCTTATCACTTTCACTTGAGACCATCTTCTTAGATCTTGACCCTGTAAAATACTAAACTTTGTAGAAACTTAAGGGAGTAAACAAATCTTTGCAGTCCTTGTGAACTGAGTGTTAATATGCCTTAGTGAAAGGCTGTCTTCGCTTTCCCGAGAGCTGAAGATGGCCAGCAATGCACAAAATCTGACAAGAGCAGCCTTTCAAAGCCTGTTGCCAGCAGGGAGAAAGAGTTCACCACACGCACCAAAATGCTTCATTGCAGTATGGGCTGCAAGCTGGGCACTTCAGTCCAGGAAAAAGATGGACCAACTAGTCAGAGAACAAAATCACGCTAATAAAATGATCAAAACCCATTAGATTTTTAAATATTTAAAGAATATTTCATTCTCTTATTGGGGCTAAATAATGCTAGTATAGTCTTCAAATATTCCATATCACCTCTTGTTGCAGGTGAGGAAACTATTTACTGCTGTGTTCATGGGCTCAAATTGCGTCCAGTGTTACAAATTAGAAAAACTTACTATGGGTAAGGATGGTGAAATGCAGGAATATGCTGGCTAGGGAAGTATTGAGGTCTCTGACGTTTGAGTTATTTAAGAGGCCAGACAACTATCTGTCAGGAATGACACAGCTGTAGCTGGCCCTGCGTTGGAGAGCAGGATAGATTTGTTGACTCTGCACGGTACTCTCAAGCCCTAATTTTCTGCAGTTCAGTGTGGGCATCTCATGGCTGGCCATTGATATGTGCCTGGGGTTGGAAAAAAATAAAAGTGCACCCCTACCTCCCTTGCGAGCATCTCACAGGAGTGACGTGACCTGGGAAGTGTGTTCCTGCAGGTGGCTGCCTCTGCTTTTGACACAGAGAACTCAAACGTGCCTCGTGCCTGTGTGATCCGTCTCATCTCTGCTCTATCCTGTGCTGGTGGCTCAGCCCCACCTGACTTCAGGGCTTTAGATCTCTCCCCACCCTGCCTGCAGATTTGCAGATTACCTAGTTGTAGGCAGTATCTCTCTCTCTCTCTCTTTTTTTTTTTTTTTTTTTTTTCTTTAAGAATCACAGAATGGTTTGGGCTGAAAGGGACCTTAAAGATCATCTAGTTCCAACCCCCCTGCCATGGGCAGGGACACGTCCCACTAGACCAGGTTGCTCAAAGCCCCATCCAGCCTGGTCTTGAACACTTCCAGGGATGGGGCAAGTATTATTACTTATTCAAGACCCAGTAGAATCTAAAGAAACCTTTACTGAGCAGGTGAACACAGAGATTTTTATTTTTTTTTTTCCACAGTTCTTAACTCCGCAGATCTTCATGATTATGGCTCCTTTGTGTCACCTCACCTGCAAATAGCATGTTGCTTCCCAGCACATGAAGGTGTTACTGGTGTTCAAAGAGAGGATTTTCCAGCATGTGACAGGCATTAAGCAATGTCTTTTATTTTTAACTTTTTATTTTCTTCTTAGAAACAGCTGACCCGTTTTGGATGAAACTTTCCAAACCGCACTTACCAAAGGCACAAGCTTGAGAGGAAGAAATTCCAGCTCATGGGATTAATGCTTGCCAAACCTATGAGCAATTGGGAGCAACTTTTATATGTGGAAGTATCAGTTAGCCATAGTAATTGGCAAATCCTGGGAGTGCCTAGATGGTACATGTAATACACAGTGGCATGTGTAACATGTGCCTCGGGTCTTCCTTTTGCCCAACCAGGCCCTTCTGGTGGTCAAAGTGATGACAGCCGTGTTGCGAAAAATCCAAGCAAAAGGGATTTTCCTTTCATTGTGTAAAAGCGCTGAAGGCTTTCCTATTCGCTTGCGTGTGGCTGTACCACTACAGTTGTCAACAGGTCAAACTGGATCCTGGAGCAGAGAAACCAACGAGTACAGCTTGATGCTTAGGTTTCCCTGTTGCAGCACTTACTATAGTGCTTTTGTACCTTTGGAAACACCTTGTAAAACCACCGGAGCGTAAGATTGACTGTCCCCACCCATTCTTGAGTGTCTGTCTAACCAAGTATAATTGCGTCCGTCTAAAATCCCTCTCATTTTAAATGCTGCTTCCTTGCATGGGTGTTTGGACTTCTGTTGCTCCTGGTGGCAGTGTGCTGGGACTGAAAGGCAGCTAATGGGGATGAATTGCCTCCTGCTGTTTGCTGGTGATAATGCCTGTTGGCTTAGCTCCAGGATTTGCTCAAGTGCTTTCATGTCCTACCATGGGTACGGAGCAGCCCCTGGGTCATCCAAACTACCTGGGAACGGCCAGAAAGGAGAGGCTGCCGCTGGGTCAGCTGCGCAAGGGATCACCGAGCAGATTTGTCTGGAGGAAGTGTTAAGCAGTAGTGCTCAGCAGCGTTACGTTTTTCAAGACAAATATGCTTTTGCTTGTATTGACCAGGATAGGGTCCCCCTCTGGCTGCGGCTTAATTGCTTCACCCAGCATTGATTAACAGCGCAGGATTCGAGATTCCTGAGAGATGCGGTGTAAATCTTTTCTCCTTGGCTGTTGTATGCGACATGCTGGTCATCAGCACCATAACTCCTTGGGAGCGGTGCCATTGGCTAGGTGTGTAGCTCAGGGCTGTGAGCCTCTGTAGCCTGCACTGTCCTTGGCTGCAATTGCCTGTACCAGCAGCAGTGAAACCCTGGGGACCTTCACTTATTTTCCCTTGAACCTTAAATGTACAGTACCTTACACAGAGAGGTCCTGAGTCATCACAAGTCTCAATTGGGTGAGGTTTATTTTCCCTCTCTTGCCTATTCCCTTTCCAAAAGAAGGAAGATCAATGGACTATTTCAGCTCACGTGACCTATGGGAATAGAGGATGCTGCCAGAGTATATATTTTTTTTTTTTAAGAAAGGGGGGGAAAAAGGGGACAAGAATAAAAAAAATAAAAATTAAATGTTTAGATACAGCCTCTTCCATGACCCCTCTCCAAAACTAATATTATCCTAATAAAATAATGTTGCTTGTATTTTTTTAGTTTTTTTTTTCTCTCAACAAGGACTGCAAGTTCATTTGTTTGTTTTACATTGCCTGCTCGGAACAGTGTAGCTCTATGAGGTTAAAGAGATCCTCCGAGAAAGATCCTATTGATTTTAATTACCGAGAAACAGCCCACAGGGACAAAAGGACTTTGGCTGTTTATTTAGCCATCGCTGTGCTGCAGTATTGTGTAAGGAGAGATCAAATCAGTTGCCCTCATTATTACAATAATAATAAGGCAGAAAAGGTGCTTCAGGGCCTCAGGATTTTTTTTTTTTTTTTTTAAGAGGCAATAACCTCCACCACTCCTCCCACCAATAAAAGGCAGACTTGAGGAACAAGGAGCAATTACTATTAGTCAATATTAATTCAATTACGCTTCTGTTATTTATATCATGAAAAGGATTGTTTAATATTTTAGAAATATCCCAACCAAATCAGGGCCTGCATCTGTTCTTTTACAGATTGATTTTTATCACTGCTAAGTGCACATTGAATGCTTTCTACCTCCTTTGGACTGAAGCTAAAGTTAATTAGTTATTCAGCATGAACAACAGCTAAACTATGTACCTAGTGGTGCAATGAGTGTTTATAATGGTATCTGGGTTGAGACTACACCTACTTGGATGTTACGCTAGAAACATTCCAGGGATGAGCAAGCGTTACCTGCCTGGGATCCCTTCCCAACTATTCTGGACTAACCCCAAGCCAGATTTATGGTGGTCTTGGTGAGAGCAGAAATCGGTTTGTGCTCATTATGCTTATTATTGCTATGCTTATTCTATTTGCTATTTTTGTTTTGGAGCCTGTGCCTCTGAGTTGGTATCTGCTCTGTGACTTGGCATGAGGTGTCTCACGAGAATGTAGTATTTCCCCATGGCTATTCTCTTGCTTAGATACTTTTTGATGAATCCTTGATGCTTTTGCCCAGAAGGGCCAAAACAGCCAAATTACAGAGCTTTATGTGAACTGTGTCTCAGAACTCGCTTGTGGCTTCAAGAAAAATTAGCCTTTATTCTTGTTGACATCAATCTTGTAAAACTGTACTTGAGCGACCCAAGAGTAATCCAGCAGTTGGGTGTATGCAGGGGCTGGTCGTATAAAAATCAATGTTTTAACATGGAGGTGCGCAAAGCTGGAAACAGTTGTTGAAGGGCTGCTCTGCCTTGGCCAAGCAACATGTAGGTCCATGTTGTTGTTGGTATGGAAGAAAATAATAGAGCTGCAAGTCATTGGGATGAAGCTGTAATTTAGCTGTGTTCTGTGGGAGCCCTGTGCTTGTTGAGGACTCTGCAGGAGGGCTTTAAAGAGAGCCCAGGGACAAGCAGTTTAGCTGTCAACATCATTTGCAGTCTCCTGTGCAAAAAGGCATGGCAGAAGTTGACTCAATGTCTGTGCACTATCTAAGCAACTGACTCCACACTTAAGAGTTTTCTTTATTTTCCTTTAAATCACGGCACTAGGAAAGGATTTCCTGGTTCTTGTTCTGCTTCAGTTGAAGCTTTTTGAACTTCAGAACGTGTCACATGTGGCTTTATCTATTTGAGTCATCCTCTGGGCAGCCAAATCTGTTGTTCACTGACCACTTGTGTAGTAGAGATAGAGATCCTAAGTATTTCAAGCAGAGAGGTTTCAGCTGGTAGGGTTAATACAGCACAGCACTGGCATGTGTTGCGGGTCAGTCCCTTGTTTAAATAGTATGTTGTTCTGCTGATGGTGCTTCCTTAAATGTCCGAAGATAGCGCAGATTGGGCCAGAAGGCTACAGAGGGCGTGTTCCTGAGCTGAGAGCTGCATTGCCCCAGGATGTGGGAAAGCCCTCCAGGTAGAGGAGCTTTCCAGTGGCTTGCTTTCCCAAGGTGGGTTAAAACAGTTGACTCAAAATATCTTAGTAATATTTTACCTTTTTGTCAATGTATCAGTTCACTGTTTGACTAGTTATCCAAAACGGAATGCATTAAGTCAAGTAGATTGTCTTCACCATGCTGACTTTTGAAGTGAATTTAACTGAAATAGTCTGTTCCTGACTGGTAAGAGCCACTGTTGATAGTGAGGGTGGGAAGCAGCACAAATGGATTTAGAAAGATGATGAGCAGTTAACAGCAAAAAACCTAAGATGGATTTTAAAATTGCTTTTTAGGTCTTTAATTGCATCCCAGGTTTGAAGACTGCATGTTTCATAATTCCAATTTTTCCAGCAAGAATGTGGACTAGGAATGTACTACTTCAGATTTTCCATGATTTGGCCAGGATTGATGCTATTTCTGTTCTATCTGTTCTAGTCTATTTTGTGATGTATTCTATTTCTGTGATCAAACCACACCTCAGAAGTTGTCAATATAGGAAATCTGTGTATAAGAAGAAAAATAGAATGATTAAGCTTATTTTCAATGTGATAACATGGAGGAAGGATGGATGATGACACTATTTTGGACTGCAGATACTGTGAAGGAGGTGTACCCTAATGATAAGTCAGAATTAGCTGCTGGAGAAGTAGCTGCAGTTAGTAGTTTGGGATAAATTGATTTCTAAGGAAAGATTAAGTCTTAAATGTATAGAGCAGAGATAAGCAAGTACAAAATGCAGGATGTGTTGACAGTCTGTAGAACTATATGTAAAGATCAGGGATGATCAGGGTTTATTCTATGAAAACTAGGAGTGTAAACTAGGGTGTTGGATGTTTGTATGGATATATCAGTATGTTTTTCTAGACAAACCTTTTCAGGCAGCCAGTAAATGCTAGATGAATTGCTGTAGCAGCATATAGCACAAGGTAGGCTAACTGGGCAGATATTCACTCAGTTTTCTTGATTTTGAAATTTGCACTGGAATCACATGTTCTGAAGTTTCCAGATACAGTCTTCCTTTCCACATACCTGGAGCTAAGAGCTATGCTTCAGCTCCACTGGGATTAACACATAGGTAACGGTAAATTGAACCGTGACTTCAGGTAAAGTTCTTCCTTTCGTGGCTTAGCTCCACACTGGTAAACTGCACTCCCTCTCGTCTGTTTAAGTTTTAAGCCTGTTTTGAGTTCTTTCTTGGGTAGACCCATGAAATGATTTTCTTTAGTGTCCCTAACTCAGCCCTCAATGTGGAGGTCAGCCTTGGTAATGTTTCTCCAGTGCCTCCTCATCAGTCCCAAAGACCTGTTTTGCCTTGTCCTTCCCTTATCTCCTGTTTCCCTATCTTTTCTTCTCTATGTCTGTGTCTCTGTCTGTTTTGCCTGCATACAAAGTATGCTAGTCTCTTTCATTTCATATATTCTGGATTTACCCCCCACTCTCCTCTTGTTCGTCTCTGAAGCTGCTGCTTCAACTTCTGCTCTTCTGAAAAGCTTTTCCTTGCCGCAGTACTTCTCTTTTCAGTAAGTATGAAAAACCTGTGGGACTCATTTCTGCCTTGAGGTAAAAGGGCAGTTGAAGGTCCAGAGAGGTCTCGCATCACCTCTATGCATGCACCCTTCCAGTGCTCCTTATACATTCGCCAGCTCACCTGCTGCATGGGGCTCTATGTTAAAAGCGTCATCAAAACCTGAGGATCATAAGATATTTTGGGCAGAGATTCTCTTCTTGTTGTGGGGGTATCTGAGAGATTTTCTGAGAAATTTTTGGGAAATTGAGTGAAGCTGTCTCCGATTTCTCCAGTATTTGAACCCTCTTTTGATGGCTAATTCTTACAATTCATATAAGTGAATATTTATTTATGTTAGCTGGACATGATGTGAATGGTATTAATTGAGCTTGCAAGAGAATTTTGCTTGCTTCTACAGAAATTCACAGGTGGGACCCCATCCCCAATGAATTTATAGCGGATCAGGTCATTATGCTTGGGTGGCTGTATGACAGCATTGCAGAACAGAAAATCTTGCTGTTTAAAGCACTTTTGAATCAGGAGGAGAGAATAAAAGGATTCTGTCATTCACCCTCTTGGTCATGGCTTTTGGTTATGGTTATAGCTTAACATAACTACCTGTCAAACAACCGCGTATTTTTATGATCACATGTAGGGTGGTTGGTGGTTGCATAAGCAGAAAAGATTTAAAGCTCTTCTCTTTTTTTGTTTTTTTCTTCTTGAAAGCTACATTAATTGTTCTGATGTCTGAGCATCTGCCCGATACGCATTGTTTCCCCTGCAGACCAAGGAAGACAATAGCTAAATACAAATTTATTGAACAGGCAAGCTATAAACCCTGAAGTTAGCACAATATTTTAATGGAAATCATACTTTGTCAAAGGCACATGTGTCAAATTTTCTAGCTGGAAATTACAGTTCATCAGTACCAGAATTAATTAAAAATATCCCATCAAACTTACCCACTGTTCTGCTGATTCTATATATAGCTTTTTAGCTTTATAAACTAATGTCTAATTGCAGGGAGGCATGTGTCTTTTATTAACTCAGAATGCATTAAATGAAATGTCGTACTTTGGAAAGGCATACAATTTTCTGTTAAGTCTACCTTTCAATTTTCGGTGGCAAAATGGTCTTTAAATAATTCTGCAGCTTTCATTTTATGTATTTTTACAGTGCTAACTGGTGAAAGCTGATTCATTATCTGCTGTCCTAAGTTTACCTTCTCTCAATAACTCACAAGTTCAGGTCACCCTGCAGTGCCTCCTTTCGCCTTCGCTCAGATACCATGTCTAACTGAATGGAATTGACCTGTTTAAGGCCTCTTCACTCCAACTAAATTATTTGATCATAGCCACAGACATCTGTTTGGGGCAGTAATTGGTTGTTTATAAGAGCAGAGGAGAGCCACCAGCAGCAACAGCGGCAGCAAGACAATAAAGGCAAGGGACAAGCATGGAGGGCATGTAGACAGGTCCTGACAGACCACTGTCTGCTCGAGATAAGCAATGCAGATTAGTTATATGCGCTCTATCTCACCACTGGGGCCTAATAATCCCCTTTAGCACTCATTCACAGTTATGTAGCAGACAGAAAACTAATACGGGGGGGAATCTGGTCCTACTGCCTCGCCACAAATCTCAGACACAGTTTCTGGAATCTGCGGGATTTTACCGTACAATTAGTTTTAAATGTCAATTTCATGGCGGCTCATGAGATGGAAAATAGAAGAATAGTAGGTAAAGGTACCCATTGCAAACTAGATTATTTGAGAGTGAAAGATGGCTATTCAAGATGCGGCTGTCACTACTGCTTCCTGGCTTGACAGCGACAATGTGAACATGGAGGTAAAGGATGACAAAAATGTAACTTGAAGGACTGAATTGCTGGCGAAAAAAATGACATGGCGTTTCTGTGCTGTTTGTGTACAGCGAGGAGACAATGTGGATTTTAATTGATTTGCAAAATCGTGTTGCAATTATCATGGAACACAAGGTGGTCGCGCTTGAGGGTGACTTGCAGTGGCAGCAGGCATGTAAAGTAGTGCGCAGTGGGTTTGTCCTGTTAGAGATGCACGTATGTTCTCCCTTACTGTCAACCCAAAACACACGACACATCTTGTGGGTGCTGCCGGTCAGGGTTTAAAGGAGACTGGAGATGCTGGGATTTGATTAAGAGAACTCCATGTTGACTTTTTAGCTACACACACAAAGAAAAATGCATTTGCAAAAGCAGAAAAAAAAGCCAGAATAAGGCTTATTTTAGTTCAGTTCCCTTTTGGAGAAAAATATGTTTTTCCACAGCCACCCATAATTCTGGCACTGCTGTTTTGATTTTTTGACTTTACAACCTTAACATTTTTGTTTTAAATGAACACTCAACATGAGCATAATCACATACATCTGCTAGGTGGCCTCTTTCAAAGCCCATTTGATGAAAAGGGGAGAACCACATTATCTGTCACTGGCTGTTGATCAGACCCACGTCACATCCAGACAGACACAGAACACCCTGTCACATAAAGGCTCCAGCAATACCAGTTAGGGATGGTGACCACCCACCTCCTACAGACATGGGGCATCCAGATGTTATAGATCCAATGACTTTTCTACTGCACTGTGCTCTCCTGTATTCTGCATGTGGAGAATTGTAGATAGAAATTGCTTTCTGAAATTATTACAAGTTTTGAAGTATACTGATGCTATTTTCTGTAAATTGATCTGGATTGCTAAGTATTTCCAGGGTGTTCCCATATTGTAAAGTCACTTTCGTGGGGGTCAAGATCTTTCCTAGGAGTAACTGCTTTTTGAAGTCCACCAAATTACCCAAAGGTTCCTATTAATTTTATCTCCAAGTTAAAAGTCTGCAATTTGCCAAGAGATTGCTATTTGTTGTAGTTCTGAGTCAGTGGAGGGAAGGAGAGAGTGCATAGGCTGATGTTAAGACTGACAGATTCTGGGATGTTTGCTTGAATCCCAGAAACACAGATTAGTGGGACGCGGTGCCGGTAATGGAACCAAAAGATTGTCATAAATGTGGCTGTCATTAAGCTGTGCTACTCATGTAACAGATAGCCCTCTCAGTGTGCTGTAAATATGTGCTCATATGCAAATGGGTAAGAAATACTATTCTGCAGAAGTGCCAAGGTTTTAGTGATGCAAAGGAAGTGACTCTGGCTCTTAGACTTTTCAAGTCCTTCTTCCTGAAATGTAGTAATTTTTTATGCAAATAATCATGAAAGCTGATTGTAGGCACCAGTGGAAAAGGAAGCGTCATCTCAAACCGCTTTCTTTAAAAACCTTCCTACCACTCAAGGTGATGTTTTTCAAATATTTCAGTTTATATTTTTGTATTGAAAATAAATTCGTATTATCATCCAGAAGCAAACAAAAGGATCCACGCTGCATTATTCCACTAGTGACAAAGTGCTGCACCTTACTGCTAATGACATCTTTACTTTGATGTCCATTTATTCTCTTTATTAGCAGAGATAAACTTTCATGAGCTAAAACTCCTTTTGTGTCTTCAGCATGCTTGTTGTCCTTTCACCTCTCCTCCCTTCTGCACCTAGTGTGGAATTAGCAACATACTGAAAATTCACTTTCCTGAGTCTCTTACTAGTAATACAGTAAAACATCCACTTATAGTGCGTATAAGGTACCTACGACGCAGTTAGTGGTGGTAAGTACTTTTGCTGCATGTAACGGCTGGCTCTCCCAAAAGACTCCCCATTGCTCTTTCCCTTTATCGTTTTGGTTGTGCTTTCTTGCTTCTGTTCTGTTTTGGCTGTGTCCAGCCTGATGGGGGGTTTTGACGCGGTATGCACACTGGCTCTCCTTCTTCCTCTGGTGAGAAGTAAGGTCTTCGCTGCCACCCTCATAAGCACACAGAGTTTCTAATGCGTACTATTGGAATTGTTTGCATTTTTCAGGAGGGGCTGAGTAATGAAAATTGCTGATCTAAAAGCCTGGAATCAACTTCTCTGCTTAAGCGATACCAGTATTATTTTCTTGAGTAATGGTCTTGATGAATCTTTGCCACAAAAGAATTTTTGCTGACATCTTTCTCTGTTCGATATTGTGTGTTGGCTATCCCAATATCCCATTGATGTTCTGCACAGCTCCATCTCCGCACGCATCTCCAGGGAGTCTTGTGTTTCTGGCATGAATTTCACATGCAATACGGAACCTGATTTGGAAGGGCCATAAAACTTTCATGGGACATAAGACTTGCATGCAGAAGGCACTTTTATTGGGTTTTCTTAGTTAACTATAGGAGCTTCAAAACTCACCAATAAGGGACAGAATCCTCAGCCACTGTAAACGCGCGTAGCTCTGTTGAAATCAGCAGGGCTTTGCTACTTTACACATCTGCTCCATGGTTTTTATCTGGGAAATTTTTTTATTCTGCATTGCCAGCTGGAGAGTTATTGTGCAAGCAGGCTGTAAAGCACGGCAATGTTTTTGACTCCATCTACATGTCCTGTATTTGTTATCTAATTGCCAATAGACCGAACTGCAAAGGGACTGTATTTTTCAGCCAAACGACCTGTAAGTAGCAGGAAATCTTATGCTTTTACCTCTTTGGCCAAGACAAGAGCATCCACATTTTACATAATGAGACAAATCAACTGTTCTTTATCAGTGCTTTTTGTGCAATTGCAAATCTTTAAAGCCTAGCTGCTGCTTGGATTTAACAACTGCATCCCAACCCTCCATACATCAGGAACATGCAGGTCGCTTTTATACAACCGCAGTGAATACCATTATTTGTAACTAGATTGAGCTAAAATTCAGCCTCAGATGTTCACGCAGGGATCCCTGGCTGCTCAGAGGGACCAGCGGGCTTCCATTCAAGAGGGGACTGCAAGTCTTTAAACATATACCTTGAAGTCAAATATTGTTTTGTGAATTACAATTAGGTGATAAATTAGTAATATGAAGACAATTTACAGTGTCTCTGGTCAGTCCAGATTTCTGGGTGGTTGCAGACTCTGCAACCATATGAACAGCAGAACTTAAGTCGTTACTCACGTGCTTTGTTATGGGGTACTCGGGAGCATCTCTCAGGCTGCAGCCCCAACTTCTTATCCATGACTGTAATTTCTTATTTGGGCACGTGAGCAGACCTGATTCCCTGTTATTTCATTGTGTCTTCCCCAGTGTGTTCAGTCCCACACGGTTAAGAGGTTGCAGAAGTGATCTACACGATGGGTATGTTTTCCTCCTGGGAATCCACCTGGAGATGCAAATTGCATCTTTTCAGTCCCACACCCCGTGTCAGACTCCAGCCAGAGCTCTGTCTTGAAGAAGAGGAATCTCAGAGGTGTAACAGAGGATGTACTGGGATTTCTAATAAAATAATAAATTACAATTACAGCTGTTAACAGCTATTCTTACTACCACAGGTCATTCAGATAAATACTTGTATCAGCCAGGTTACCATTTCTGCAGGATTCTTGCCTGTCTGATTTGGTGTGTCCTGCTGTCTCTCTGCACCTAAGGCAATGTTTGGTATCCTCTGGCTTATCCTCCACTTCTTCAGAGGGATGGTTCAGCTTAATGTTCAATCTAGTTTGTCTAATTATTCAAGCGTGGGCTCCTAATAGCAGAGATTAGTCAGATCAGCAGGTGGGTTTCAAATAAAAAAACTATAATAATTGATATCACATTGGCCAGTCTAATTGACACAGGCTGATAGCATCTGCTTTACTCCGTGCTTTTGTATAGTGAATCAAATCTCCAAATTGAACCAAACCATTTCTAGGAGTCATATTATCGCCATTCGGCTTTAGCAGCCCTTGTGAGCTCTCACAAGATCCCTAGAGATAGAAAGCAATATGTGTTCCCTGCAGTTAAATTTAGTTTGCTTTTCAAGTGGAAAAGAAAAAAAGCCCCAAGAAATACAGAAAAGTCTAAGCTGTCCTCATATGTAATATATCTGTCTATGCTAGAACTCAAAGGTAAATATTCACCTTTTCCTCCCCCCCTTTTCTTTTTTTTTTCCTTTTTCCCTATTACTACAGTGACTTCCAGTTATGTCTATATAACATGACCCATCCCATCACAAAGGATTTATTTGCTCTCATGTCCCCATCTCAACTTGAAGTTACGTGCAATGCAGCCTCTTATTTTGATTTTGCTTTTCAAATTATCAGGTAGTTTTTATTTTCAAGTAGGGCCAAAGAAGTACTGTTGGCTCCTGAAGCAGGTGGTGGTGAATTTTGTACAGGTCCATAGCTCCTGTAGGATTTTCATCTGCTGCCCACCACTAACTTTGGAGAGGGCTCTGTCTCCTGCATCATCTGCTTTGACACAACACATTTCTGTGACCCAGAAGAGCGGAGTTCCTGGCCATTGCCTTCATGCCAAAATTTGAGGTGACTTCCTAGTATTCCTAATTAGGATTTAAATCCTAAAAGGATTTAAATTGTGGGGTATAGAATCATATAGGTTGGAAAAGACCTTTAAGATCATGGAGTCCAACCATTAACCGAACACTGCCAAGTCTACCACTAAACCATGTCCCTAAGGGCCGTGTCTACTTGTCATTTAAACACCTCTGGAGCTGGTCATTCAACGACTTCCCTGGGCAGCCTGTTCCAATAACCCTTTCAGTGAGGAAATCTAGAAGATAAGGACTGACCTTTTCAACTCCACTTCTACTGAAATGTAGTGAAAGGGGTAGTTTCTTCTGTGCTGGTCTGGAACTGCCAGAAGGTCATTTAGATGTGAACCTCACTAACACCAGTGCAGTGCAACCTCCCACCATGTGCCCTGAAGCAGGGCCTTGAAGTAGTTCACAAGCTGTCTCCTGGTCTGCTTGTAGTATGCTTGGAGTTGGCTTTTGTACCAAATTACACTGTATTTATTTTGGCCAGGCAGGAACTGATGAACAGCACAAACAAGGGGCATTGGTCATCATCTGCCAACGCGTGGCAGTGTGTGCTGCCAACCTGGCGTGATGGGAAGTATCATTTCTGGATGCTGCTGTGGTTTTGTGTAGAACAGTTCGTAATTCTCTCACTGTTACCTTGTGGTTCTTATACTGATCTGTTGTATGCACTTCTGTTTCTCTGATTTCTTCTTGGACTCAAAGAGTTTTTCAAACTGAATATAAATGTGATAAGAACTTGTGGCCATCTGAAAATCCCAGGAACTCCCCAGGAAATAAATTTTGACTAAAAGTCCCAGAGAGTTCCCGCAGCGTTATTAAGTCCAGCATAGAAATAATAGTTGCAAAACACTAGGGCCACAGCGTCTTTATTTCAAAGATCTCTAAACGTTTTTATGAGCAGAAGGTTTTGCTGAAAACATGAGAATACTAATTTCAAAACCTTTGCAGCAGGGTCAACAGAGAAGAGGTATGTTCTATATATTAGCAGTGCTGCAACTTAGAGGCTTGGGCTGGATTTTAGACCCAAGTCCATTTTGTGCGTCACTCTTGAGGTCAGCAGGACTCGGGCAAATGCAAAATGCATCACGTGGCCAATGCTTTACTCGCTATGTGTCGAATGGAAAGCTTATTTCATAACAGGCCTGGATCAAGAACTACATGTGGGTGTTATCTCTAAAGCTTAACTCACCCGTTCAGCACAGGCAGATTGCTTTTAAACTCACGAGAAAGTGAGTAGCTAGGGAACCGGGGAAGAATATTCATTTGTTTTACAACCAAAGGTGCCTTTATCTTCGGATACTCAAATGTGAAAGTATATTTGTCTCCCACCGATGAAATATAATATTGATGTCACCTCCAAGAAATATAGTGTAATGTATTGCTTTTCCTTCTGTTTTGCACTTTATGTAAACATGCAAACACCCGTGACACCCCGCGATGATGGCAGCCAATAGACTAAACACTTACCCTCGCCGCTGTTGTGTAACCATGGGCAATTTATCTAAGTCTCACCTCTCTTAAAACACTTTTATCAAAATTGGCGGTCAAACAGCACTGAACCATGGTGGCCTCAATCTTAAATGCTGTGGTGCAGATTTTAATTTGGGAAAGATTAATGCACTCTCAAGTGTTAATGCCACAGCTTTCTGTTATCTACATTGATGGGTGTCAGCTAATTTCTGCAGAAGGATTGTAAAGCAAACTGTGCATGTTGATGTTTCAGAAGCCTAAGCTCCAGAATGGCTAGATAATAGAGAGGGGAATGGAACTATTTTCTCAAATTTCTTTTAAATTAGAAAATGTTTCCCCTGTCTTTCTAAAGCTGAGCTACCGAGTCAATTCCACTCAAGCTGATTCTTGAAGATATAGGGAATATTTCATTTAAAGGAGCAGTAAAAGTGTCAAAAGATACTTTATCAAGGTCGCTTTTAGATTGAAGATAACAACCCATATTATAACAAATATAGACCCCCCATAGGAAGCTTTGTAACTTCCGATACTATAAAAGCTCTTAGTCTCTGTCTCCATCATCTCTCATGGATTTTTTTTTTTCCTTGTCTGCCCACGTATAATGTCTTAATTAACACAAGCCTTTTTTTTTTCATTTAATAAAATGACAATAGCTGGTATGCCTTGACTGGTTTATTTTTCAGCTTCATGCAGTTTAGCAAATACAGCTGGAGTTTGGTCTGTTTTTTGAACAGACTTTACTAGCTGTGAAGAAGATGTCTGTGAAGAAGAGGATGCACAATAACTAGGAAATTCTATTTGTACAGACTAATTTACACAGGAAGAGGGGGGGAAATGCAATTAAGCTCATAAAACTTGCTCCAGCAATGATCCAGGTCAAGGGGCTAATAGTGAATTGCATGAATAACAGTCACTCACCCAGCCACATTAAACAGTCTTGATAATATCATCCAAAATAGCCAATTATTTTGAGTGTTATGAAAAGGTCCTGTTGTTATTTAACAATAGTTTATATGGGAAAATAGTAATAAAGGGTATATGGTAAAAAATAATTTCAAAGGGATTAGTTGCAATTCAGTTCACAGTAAACTGTTTTCATGCCAGAGGGGTGAAGGAGCAATGCTTTAGAGGAAAGTGAATCGCATATAATTTAACACTGATTTTTATTTGTTCAGCTGAAACCATATCCCCAACCTTATTATAGGGATAAGGGGAAAATACACTTGACCAGGACCAGTTTAAGTTTTTCCCTTTCTCAAGGGATGATTTCTTCTTTAGCTTTAAATAGTCAAATTCAATTTAAATGTTTTCTGCCTATTTGTTTCCCTTTGCAGTTTTTTTTGTGTGCTTCAGACAGCCTCGCCTCTGAGCCTGCAAGCTGGGCTGCCAGATCGGGTACCGCTCTGCTCCCCTCCTAAGACAGGCCCCCCCCCCTGCAGTGAATTACTGCTATTTTTTCCTCTTCCAACTCCCCCGTTTCACCACATGGTATCTGTAGCTGCCCCTACTGGTAGTTCAGTTCTTTCCCATGTCTGTAATCTGACTGTACGAAGAGAGTGAAAACATTGAGGATGTGGGTTACTGTTAGACTTCTCGAGGACCCTTGTTTCCTTGCTGTTTGGGCTCCTCGCAGCTTCACCCTTGCATCGCGTGCGTGGCAAGACAGTGCCATCGACTCCATTCTAAAAGCAGGAGCAGAGAAGGAAATGGCGCAATCAGCGCACCAGCAGCAGAGCCCCAATTTACTGCAAAACGATCTTCCCTAAGACCATGAACTTTCTACTTTGGTTACAATGAGTGACACAAGGGTGTGAGGATTGTGCAGCCGCTGGGTGGGTAAGTGTGGAGAGCCTGGAGATGTGTTCTGGCAGGGTAAAGGAGATAAAAGGGACGATTTTCCTTGCCCATTTTACCAGGAAAGGAGTACAAGAGCCGTGCTCGCTTTAATTCCGGATTCTGAGTTCAGTATTTCCTGACTTTAAGATCTGCTTAATTTGATTAATGTTACTTGCCTGCATGAATTTTTACAGGTATTATTGCTTCTTGATCCTGATTACTTTCAGTTTAATTCCACAGTAACAAGGTTTGCTTTTTTTTTTAAAAAAAGTTATCTCTGCTTTAGTTACGGTTCACATAATTCTCTTGGTAAGGCAACTTCCAGTAAGTATTTACTCAAATCGTATGACTATACTTGTTTCATGTTATTATTAATTAGTGATGCAAAAAATAGATTGAAAGTTGACATTCTTTCACTTTGCTTTTCTTTGTCAAGTTTGGGTGGAGCAAATGTTCACTGAAAACTTTTCAGTAACCATGCTTTGTGCTGTAATGTGATAAATGGAGATTTTTATTCAACTGTTGGCTAATAAACAACCAAAAAGGGCCAAAATATCAAGTTGATTGCCTTTAAATGTGGATATTCATTATTAGAAAACTCAGGTATCTACATCCTCTAACGATTCTCCGTACGGGAGGATGTTTTGCAGCTTAGTGGTAACTTTGTAGTTTTAGTTTTTCTTCTGACTGGTGCAGACTTTCTGGTTGCAATATTAACTGCTCCATCTTGGCTTCCAGTTAGTAGTATTAAGATAACAGTAGATTTATTTCTCCTATTCTCCATCCTACCTTCTTAGACCCTCAACACTGAAGTTCACACCCCGTGAACCAGACTTCAACATTCTTAATCTCTTTGGACTCTGGTGTGATTGACAAGCAGAGGTTTACTTAAAACACCTTAGAGCATGTCTACACCAAGCAGTCTTCTGTTGCTTGACAGCCAGGATAGCCCAGCCATAGTAAAAGGATTAAATTAACTTGCACATACCTATGTGGCACCACTCTGTGCCACTGATGTTAAAAATATACTCTTTTATTCTAGTCGTAGTCTGTTTCTATTGCCGCATGGTTCACAGAATAGATGTCCTCCTACAATCAGACTGCAAACTCTTACTGGGGAGCAGCTTTGACGGCAAGTGTGCTCAAGTCTGTTAAATTAAGGCCATGGTCGCAGTCTAGCACTACAGAACTAGACTAACAGAGCTAGACCGGCTAATAGCCGGTGATAAGCAGTTCTGGTGACCAGGCCCTTTTGTCTTCAGTATTTGGAAAGTCTTGATTTTGTAATCTGAAGTTTGAAGGTTTGGCTCAGTTTTTCTTTTTATTTTGAGACATTTGAGAGCCTTCAAGGAAGGTGGATCGAATGAGCCAGGGTTGGGGCCCCAAGGGTAAATCTATACAAGACCGCAGAGTTTAAGTGGAATTGCATTGGATTGCTGCTGCTGGGATCTGGAGAAGAATATGGGTCACTTTAAAACATATTGCTACTGATAATAAACTCACTACAGCATATTTTGGTATTATTCCTGTACGTGTCAGGAGCTATGGCTGCTGTGTGAAAATGAACAATGCCCTTTTGTGGAGAAAAATTCATATGCAAGCTTCAAAGTGGTATGGATTATGGAAGTTTGGGGCATGACTGTAAAGGGTCTTGTGTGACAGCATGGGTTTTCATAGTTTAGCTGGCACGTTGAAGCAGTCTATTCTGTCACTGTGTTCCCATTGCTTCAAATATGCATGGTACAGCTTGTCATAAAATTCTGATTGAATTTAAACCATATGTGTGTGGTTAGGGAGACATCTGTTAATTGTTCATGAAATTAATTGAATGGTGACTATCTAGTTGAGTTTTCATTGGATTTATTCCTAGGGGCTGTAATTGCTAGTTTTGTAAGAGGTATCCCACAAGCAGGCTATTTTTAAAAAGACAAAAAACCCAAGCCTTTAGATGTATCTCCTGTCAGCCTATATTCCAGTGTTGAATATGCAATTTTAAAAATGGGATTGTAGCAACTCTTCATATCAAAGTAAAATGCTTGTTTTTCATACAGGAATTACAGAGTGTAACATAATTGGGCTCACTGAAATGAATTCAGCATCTCTCAGAGAACAAAATCATTGAGCCTACCGACTAAATTTAACAGCCTAATAGAAATATGCAGGTGAAGGTACAATTAATTTTAATTACTAGACTATACATTGTTAGTTGCACAGCCATGAGTAAAATTAAAATGGCAATCACAATTAGAAAATTGCAACCTCATTGTGCAACAAATTAGTCACAAATTAAAAGTCCAGGAACTATTATACATCCACTTTATTGCTTTATGACCATTATTGCCCTGATATGGATTTTATTTCTTTAATGTCTTGTCCACCTCTTTGCGCCTTATCTTTGTTTAGAATCTCTGGCTCCTTCCCAGATTGTGAATCTATTAAAAGAAATAATATAGGCTAGAGGGATATGATTTTTCCTGTTTGCTCTTGGCAGAAACTTGTAAGTGGCCCAATCCTGCTCGCGGGTGGCTTACAAAACAAGGCTTGTCGCCGGCTTATTTCAGTGAGGTTTCCAGAGCAAAGAAAACAGTGTTCAGGGGGTAATAGCTGAGGTCTGTATGTGATGTAACCCTTTTAGAAAAGGTCAGGCCAGTTAAAGAGGGGAATCTAGAGGGAATCTACATTGGTGTAAGTTAGACTCTCTCCTACCCCTCCCCTCCGGCTGGGCACACTGATTGCCTGCGCAGAGAATTTTAGCTACTGGAGCATTTATGTTATGAGCTACAGTTTTAGCTCTTCTCCATATTCATTTATGAAACGGGGTTTACAAATTATCCCATCCTTGGAAGCTTGGCACACGCATAAAGCGGAAGTGGAGTAAAAATGCCATTCCACCCATGGTGAGGGTTGACGCTGCCTTTGCCCTGAAACGCATGAGGAGCTGTCACGCGGTGGCTGATCTGAAGGTGCGGCTGCAAACACCTGAAATGCAGCACCTGAAAACACTGCAGATGTTCTACAAGGCCACATCTGCCTGCTGCCCCACATCTGGAAACCTGTGTCCCCAGCTAGCTGGAACCAGCAGCTCATCAGACGGGATCTTCTCCCGCAGGTAAGTACTATGAGATCCCCATCAATCAATGTTGCCTTAGGGCTATCTTGAGTACTTTGCAGGAAGGACAACCCCAATTTCAGGTGACTGTAGGCTGTACCAGATACCAGGATGGCTCTTGTGCAAAACTGAGGAGCCACGGAGAGGGCTAAAGTAACGTCAGTCCCAAAAATTTCAGTTCTCTCCAGGCAAGAAAGAGAAATTCTCATGCCAGCATCTGATTTACGCACTCTGCATTTAGCCCAGTCCCTCCAGTCCTCCTGAGGGAGGCCACGGCAGAGGGCTGCATACATTAGGGCTTGGATGAGCGAAACATAGCAAGATAATTAATCAGAGTTTGGGGTGGGGGCGGAGCTAGGGAAGGGGTTTAAGACCAAACCATTGAACCCCAGCATGATCTCTGTTCTCCACGTGGTCTCAGCTCTCTGGGGCCTTTTCTAAAATCACCAGTGCATAGGCCAGCTTCTGTGAGCCCCAGCAGGGGCTTTTACAGCGCTTGGAGAGCCGAAACTCCATTTCAAATGTGCGGTTGCACGGCTATCAGAGGGTAATGATGTTTAGTCACTACCAATTGGGACTGGATTTTAATTGATGACCCAGAGGTGAAAGTCTTTATATTCCATTACCTGCTATTGCCAGTATTTTTCTTCTGTAATCCTCTTTGCTGTAATGCGAATACTTTGCGAAGGAGAAATTAAAGTGGGACTGTTTTGGGGTGAGAAAATATAGGTTTGCTCCCTGGTTTGCTCCTCCTATCTCTATTTAAGGCCCAACAGGGGCTCCTTAGTACAATCCCAAATTCTGCTATCTACTCTTAAAATGGAACCAAAACATTGTTTATTGAAACAAATTAGTTATTTGGTTTTTTAACTGTATATTTTTGATGGAAATTTACATATAATTTTGCTTCCATATTTACATTGTTCACCTGTTTCCAACAGGAGAATCCCTCCCATTATCCCAAGCAAAACTCATCTTTGATTGCTAAATCAAACACTGAAATCTTTCTCATGCAGTTCTGGGAGAGGCCAGAACAGATTTACTATATATTTATGTAGCTTCTAGCACCTGATTGCGCAGAGCCTTGCAGGGCCTACCTCACAATAGCAACTGAGGAAAAAATAAAAACAATGTGATCAATGGATAATTCAAAAGAGTTTCTCTTAGAGGTCCTAGAATTTTCTTATTATCAGTAGTTTTCATATCTCAGACCTCCCTGAGTTTTAGTTTCTTGATAGGCTAACATGGATGACTTTTCTCTTGAAAATGTGGAGACATAAAAATGAAATGACAGCTTTAGAATCTATTTAAACGTATTCCGTATGGTCAGTGTTTGGAATGATTTTTATTGCAGTGAGTATATAAGATTAGGGAAACACCTACCAGTACCACTGGCTGATAGCCATTTAATATAGTGGGTTCTTTGCTGGGAAACAATGTGCATTGTTCCTTCAGCACTGACATTGGTGATAACTTTCTTTTGAAATTCTAAGTCATAAAAGAGATATTTGTATTAGTATCAATCACCTCAGTTTCTCTGTCTGTAAAACGGGATTCATAATAAGTCACAATATGTGCTCATGGCCATGCGACAACCTTGCAAGAGAAACAGGAATATTCTCCCATTTCTTGTTTTTTTGAGCCACAGGGTGCTGTTGAGACTTTTCCGTGTCCGAGTATTATGTATCTCTTTGTTGTGTGGTGCCAAAAGCACCTGGCATACGATGATTTTTTTCAGCTGTAGTCTTCCCATGCTGATATTTTAGAAGTAGTATTGTAAGAAATGTGGTGAATTCATCTAGAAGAAAATGCTGATGCAAGGAATTACTTGTTTTATTTTTCCTCCTGCTCTTTCCTGGTAAGAAATTTGCCTTGCCCATGAATCAGAAGGCTTTTGGTGTTGAAATGCATGGAAGAGCTGCAATACAAATATCTTGTGATTTGGGTCAATAACTTTGCATTCATATTTGCTGTTAGTAATAACTGGGTAGAGCCTCATGGGAAAGCTGCAAAAATGGAAATGTCTCCTTGTAGATGTGTGTTCATGAAACCAGGATCTGCAGCTGACAGAGCAATTGGAGAGGTGTCTTTAAGCTTTACTGTTGGAGTCCTGAGACTCTATGTGTCTTTTGAAATCATTGGTGTGGCGGGGAGGAGGGGGAAGTTGGGTCCCAAACTTCCTGTGAATCTCAGAAATATCTCTTATTGAGCCATTTTATTTATACCGCAAAGGGTGCAAGCGTGATTCTTTAGCCATAGCTGAGAAGAATTCTCATGCAATCTGGAAGGTGGCCCTTCACTTAACCCCAGGTACTGTAAACTGCTTAATTTCCCCTACAAAGAACCAATTACAAATCTACATAATAAATTATTTTCTTATGGTCTAACAGGACTCAACAGAAAACATGGGTTTGAGCATGTAGCTTTGAAATTAACTAAGCAATGTTAACAGCATTAAAAAAATATCCGTAGGAAACCTTCATCTCTGATTTTATTTTAAATTGTTATAGAGCTCACGCTTCAGTGATTTCCTTCCATCTAGTCATTGGGCTGAAGAAATAACACAGAAAAGGAAACCTCTTGAGTATTTGATGTGTGTGGTAAATGGTCATTTCAGGGACCATGCACTATGGGCCGCAGACTGAGAGTTTAATTTAATTGGTTGAAATTAAAAAAAACATTCATGCCTCATGAAATTATAACCTTTACCCCTTGTGTGTCAGCTACATCTGACACTAGCCTTGTTGTTTGGAGATGAAATCCCTCCCCTATTTAAATGGAAGCTCCTATGGGACCCACATAAGCGTTACAAACAGAAGTGGCAAGTGGTTCTGATAGCTAGATCACTACTCCGACCACGGTATAACATCAGCAGGATTTCTTTAAAAAGTTAGTGTGTCTGTTTTTATCTTTGCCATTTGAAAAATCATGTTTGTTTGTTATCAGTATGCTCATATTTATTTTAAAATTCATGTTTCAAAAAATCGGCTTTGTGCTCTCACTGGGAGAAATGAAATACAAGGGATAGAGCTCCAGATTTGTGTGTTTCCTGTTAAGAAATCAGGAGCTGATGTTCAGTTTCTAGCTTGGATGGTAACCTGGTTTACGTCAGTTGAACTCTCTACATGATTATGCGTGTGTGTGTTCTGCTATATTTTTCCTTTCTTGTTGGTTTTCATAGTAAAGTACAAGAACATTATTATTATTTTTTCTGGATGTCTGTGCAATGCTGAGGACGGGGCAGTGCCAGCCTGCTTTGAGACTGGGGCTATTACTGTAGTGCCAAGTAAAAACAATTTTTAATACCATACACCGTGAGGTATGGATGGGATGTCTTCAACGTTTCAGGATGGAGTTTTCAAAGAGGACCTGCAGGGAGGCAGGTCCTCAGTTTCCACTGACTTTCAAATGAGCTTGAGGACCACCAATTTTAGATTGCTTTGGGGGATCTCACTATTATAAATGTGCCTATCACATTTTTGTATGACATCCTAGATAGTGAGATACAATGCCTGCAAGCTTGTAAAACTGACCTAGCCCTTCAGTAGGAGATCTGCTTACAGGCATGCCACAGCTCTGACTGATGTTTGCATTATGCTCGTGCTGAATTTCTGGAGCCCTGCTCAGATGTCTTTATTCTGTGAGATACTGGGTCCTCAGCTACTCCAGAAGCTGGGTTACCACAGCAGTTTCAGTGATGGCTTCTCATTATACTGGAACTCTTCACTGGAAGGGTATCAAGTGATGTGGAAATCTAATTAACCAAACCGGCCCATTCCTTCTTAGTCTTTTGCTGTCAACAAATGCATCAGTTGGTTTCAGTTTTGTGTATAATATAGGCATATATGTGATAGACGTATATACCATTGAGTTCTGGTTATGCTTGACAAAGTTTTTAAGTGCAATAAGAAGTTCAAAAATGTTCATGGAAACTTATTTGGGATCTGGTACACCTTTTGTATATGAAAATTCAGGTCATTCATACCAGAAAAGAAATTAATAAGAAGAGACCAGGCAAAAAGATATAACATGGAGGGGAAATATGGTGGGAAGTTCTTATTCTGAATAAAAGCGGTGAGAACAAGGTGATGAGCTGAGATGATGAGAGATGAGAATGAGGATAAGGTGATATTCAATGAAAAGAAAGTTAGTTATGACACCCAGTACAGATAATTCCCACAAGGGACAGTTGTTTTTTGGTGCTCATTGCTATAGAATGTCACTGACCGCAATTTAGGAAGGTTCAGAAAACACTGAGCACTTACAAAGATGATAAGAATGCTCAGAAGGTAATACTAAATTGTCTTAAAAGAGGAGTTTGCAAAGGGAGGCAGAAGGCATTCAGATCCCAGTCATTTCAGCTTTCTGTCAACATAGCACCAAATTCATAAAACTCTGATTAGGTGCAAAACAGCCTCAGGAATGTACCATGAATGTGTGGGTTGACTTGTAGAGGCACTGAGCATCCACAGACTTATCAACAAAAACTGTTTATTTTCATGCCCTGTGGTGCTACTTATCCTTCAGGTCTTTCGTGAATAAGAAGCACAAAATTGGTGAAATTCTCAAAGTATCTGATGCAAAAGGGCCTTTTCAAATGTTGCATTCTCGTTAGAACTAATCCTCCATTTCAGCCTGACGTAACATGTACTGTCAACCTCATGCATTTATTATTCAAACTATGCTTGCATGCTTGCCCCTGAAAAATTCAAAAGATGCAGCAAATCTGTCCCAAAGGCCTTTCCAACTCAGGGATGGGCTCCGATACCTCAGGAAAGCACCAGTGTCACTCTAAGAAGCCTGTAGTTGCAGTGCAACTGCTGCTTTGCAGTTGAGAGGGATAAAAATATGATTTTAGATGGAAGCTATAAAAATATGGTTTTAGATGGAAGCTAAGACATTGCTGGTCAGTGCTTAGTGCTGATGTGTGTTCAAGATCCAAAATCATAGAATGGTTTGGGTTGGAAGGAACCTTAAAGATCACCAACTTCCAACCTTCCTGCTATGGACAGGGACACCTCCCACTAGACCAGGCTGCTCAAAGCCTCATCCAACCTGTCCTTGAACACTTCTGTGGATGAGGTATCCACAGCTTCTCTGGGCAACTTGTTCCACTGCCTCACCACCTTCAGACTAAAGAATTTCTTCCTAATGTCTAATCTAAATCTACCCTCTTTCAGTTTAAAACCATTACCCCTCATCCTATCACTACACTCCCTGACAAGGAGTCCCTCCCCATCTTTCCTGTAGGCCCCCTTTAGGTACTGGAAGGCCGCTATAAGGTCTCCCTGGAGCCTTCGCTTCTCCAGGCTGAACACCCCCAACTCTCTCAGCCTGTCTTCATAGGAGAGGTGCTCCAGCTCAGCCCAGCTGCCCTCAATCTGTTCTCTGCCCAGCCTGTATTTGTGCTTGGGATTGCCCCCACCCACACGCAGGATCTTGCACTTGGCCTTGTTGAACTTCATTGAGGTTTACATGGGCACACTCTTAAGCCTGTTCAGGTCCCTCTGGATGGCTTCCCTTCCCTCCAGCGTATTGACCGTTCTACACAGCTTGGTATTGTCAATCCCACTGTCTGTGTCACTGGCAAAGATGTTAAACAGTACTGGTCCAAATACTGACCCCTGAGGAACACCACTCATTGCTGGTCTCCACTTGGACATTGAGCCGTTGATGGTAACTCTTTCAGTGTGGCCAGACAGCTAATTCCGTATCCACTGAGTGGTCCATCCATCAAATCCATGTCTCTCCAGTTTAGAGACAAGGATATCATGTGAGACAGTGTCAATTTCTTTGTATAAGTCCAGGTAGATGATGTAGATCTGCACGAGTCCAGGTAAATGGCAAACAAACAGGTTTTGATCCCCTGAGGGGCGGGCAGTATGCTTCAGGGCAAGGAAACGAATGGGACTTGTTGACCAACAGTCAGTCAACAGATTTTTCCCTGAAAATTAAGGAAATATAAGCCCCTCCCTGACTCCATTTCCAAAAGAAAAGCACCAAACAACTTCCTCCCCTGTGTGAGCCCTTATAATGATAAAAGAATAAACTACTCCACTGGCACGTTTGGAGTTGTGGGGCTTTTAGCTCCTCCAGGGAGTGGGGCATTGCTATCTGTAGATTGAATCAATCTGCCTCAGAAGCGTGATGGCGAAAGAGCCCGTACACGATAACAAAGCGACACATCGAGGGAAGAGCCTTTACTTCTTTGAGCATAGATAAGACGGCTTTTTAAAAAGTGAGCAAGCACAGAGCAACTGCAGCCTCACCCAGTAGCAGTTTTAATCCTCTTGTTTGAGATTGGTAGAAGATTTGGCAGGTAGGCGGATGGGGTAAGTCTCTTCTTGTTATCTGAGAAGAGGACAATGCTATTACAAGTAAGGCAGCAAGAGAATTCTTGCTTGATAATAGAGTTAAGGGGAGCTAAAGGACAAACTCTTTTTTTTTTTTTTTTTTTTTTTTTTTTATTGGGGGGATAATGAGATTGTCTGGAGCTAACTTTAGTGAAACTTGTTATTCTGTCTCTGATTTCCTTGTCATCAGGTCTCTTGTGCATGGCACTGCAAAGGGCATTGCTGCGTTAACCCATGGATGCTGTGCAGGGCAGTGGAGGCCTGTCCAGTTTTGTTTGCTTCAAGGCATCCCTCTCTTTTGCTCCTGTCCTAGGAAATGCCCCTTGAGCAGCAATTTATTCTGAAGAAGCTGATTTTTCTGTGGTTTTTTAGTAGGGCCAACTTTTAGTACCTTTGGGGCTGTGGTGCCGTGTCTTGGGGATATGCCCATTTAATGAAAACCGCTTTGTGCGTACAGATACCACATTTGTGACATGGCTCTCTACCACGTAAGCAAAAGGAGATCTCGGAGAGACCTCTGCAAGAGATTTCCATAGCCACTGTTCCAGACAGCAGAGGGAAACACAACCATATGCATTAATCCAGTCTGTCATGTGCACCTTCTCCACATGTGCAAAGTCTTCTTGGACAGCTGAAGTACCTTGGGGCATCCCAGCGCTACCTCAAATGCAACCCAGAGGCTGCATTTCCCAAAGTCCCAACCAGCATTGTGGAGGCTGCTGGAGCCCCAGTGGGCTCCCTTGTCTTTCCTTTTGTAGCTGCTTGGTTGGAAGCACTGTGGGAAGGATGCTATCGTGTCTCTGCTAAGTGTGTATAAAGAGCGTGTTCGATGTGTGCTGGAACAAACCAAGAGTGGTGTAAAAAGTGGTGTTGCCACAAACACCCTGAAAAGGCTGTTACGGATGATGTCACAAAGGCTTTGCCTTCTGCCCTCCCTTATCTAATAGTTTTAGTTGTCAAGAAGGCAGCAGGTGTAATAACCAAACAAATACCTTCCTGCTCTGAAGAAACAGCCCTTCTGCTTTATAACCACCTCTGCCTGAGCCGGTCAGCCAGGCAAATCCCCTGTGAGTGGTCAGTGAGCTTGAGAGCTTCTGCAGCCTCCTGGCTTTGTGGGCTTGTGCTGGTAGGAAGCCAGGGTGCACCTCTGCTGCAGCCCTTGCCTCTGCCTGGGGCTGCTTTACAGCTTGGGTTTGTACCCAAACCCTTTGTGGACAGAGGAGGCAGTGTTGCCCTTGATTTCTACAAATCAACAGATGCCATGTCTGTTGGTGCATTTGACCATAAAAATCACCAGTAACAAACTCTCCAAGGACAAAACTCCACTTTTCACATAATTTTTTTTTTTTTAATAGAAATCTGGGTTTTCCTACTTTCAAAAGTAGCAGCAAAATATTTTTTTTCTGATGAGCATCATCTCGAGGCATGGAGTGCTACCGCAGTCAGTTGTGCTCCAGCCCTCCTGGGCTGCGGGGGATGGCGGGCTGTTGGACAGGCAACTAGTGAAGGAGCTAACACAGAGATGTGTAAGGTTGCCTGCTGGCCCTTGGCAGTCTGGCGGGTGGGACGGTGAGGATCAGGGGATGGTAGTGCCTGCCTGAGCCAATGGTGGCATGTGAAAAAGGGAAGGAGACCCTTTTGCATCACAGATTCCTGGGGGCACTGCACTGCGGCCACCAGCTTCAGGTGCAAGCTCCCTCCACATCCCCTTCCCCACACGGGATGCCTGCATTAAAGCTGGTAACGCAGGTGGTGGCCACACACTGACTGCCAAAGGCATGAACCGAATACCTTCCAGGAAGGGAGGAACATGGGGATAAGTGCAGATTTTTTTGGGCTGCACCAAGGCTGGGCATGAGGGAGTTGTCATTATCCTGCAATTCTGCAAAATATCACCCTGGAGGAGGAAAGGACCATGCACCTCATTGCGTGAGCTGAGCGCAGAGGCATAGCCTGTTAAGACAGGCATCTTCAAAAGCAAAACAAAAGTGTGTCTGCGAGATGAGCACGAGTCTCGGAGCCACTGCTGCTTTTAACGCGTTTTCAGCAAAATGCCCTGTGCCATCCCCAGAGCCCCTCCGCTCCCCCCCAGCCCTCCTTCCTCCCCCTCCACACAACTATTTAATTTTGCTCTGGCATGAAATAATAGAGTGCTGTGTATCTATTACAGATGTAAAGAGATTTAGACTGCCACAGGTTTCAGTAGCACATTCAAAGCCCTAACAAAGCTGGGTATAATAGACTCTCCCTGCCATTATCCATTCAGCAAGTGTAATAAATGACTCGGCCGCAGCCTGCCATATACCACCCGGCCCAGATAACAGCTGAAAGGAGAAAATTAAATTTTGCTTTTGTTGAAACATTATGATTTATGTATTTGTAATATAGGCTGCGGTGGGCAATTGAAAAAAAAAAAAAAAAAAAAAAAAGATTGCTGAATATACTTCAGGGTTACTGATTGTACCACAGGCCACTTAGAGTGCTAGTAACGCTGTTCTTCTCCCTGTGCTCCTTAATAATAATAAAATCATGTAAATTCCCATTAACCTTTTCTCTCGTGTTGATTTTATTTATATATTTAATTTTTTAATTTTTTACTTCCAAGTCTTAAGCTTTGGCCGTTTACTCTGAGCCTCATGAAAAATAACAGAGTGATGGTTTATGGAGACAAGGCATGAAGTACCTAGGTATGTAAAAATGATGGATGTAGGTCAAAAAATCTATATATCATTTTTAGTATTTTTATAATAATTTTCTTTAAACGGGATGGTTCCCCCCCCTTCCCCTCCGCCTCTTCTCCAGTGCTGTCTTTAGACTCAATGACAAGATATTCTGATATCCTCATCCTTGCAATATCTAGACCTATAAAAATAATTAACTTCTCCCACCTTAGAAATATAGAGACAGAAACAGGAGTGCTTCACCCTGTAATTTATAATATTGCAGCACCGTCCCTTAATGTTGTAATCAGGCCTGCAAAGTCTTATCATGTTGTAGAATATAATGAACTTACTTATTCATTTCAACATCACATTTCATCTTAGTTGTTCTCCACATTACTTGCTCGTCCCTCCCATTTTCTGGAACACTGGTAAGAACGTAGAAGTTTCTCCCTTTCTTTTTCCTTTTCTTCACCTCGTTTAGCTCTGGGGTTGAGCCGAAGCAACAGACCCATTGAGGAGGCTGGAATCTTGTTTGCCTGGGTTCCCTAGGAATTTAAACATGAGTTGCTTTTAATATTTTTGTGGGGTTTAAAATTTATTAAACCTATTTATGTGGCTTATACAAATATGATGATTCGCTATATGATATGATGATTCACTTGATCCCAGCTAAACCCATTTGCTGAAAAAGGACTTGGCTGTATGAGAAGGGACAAGGTAGGACTGGAGCCAGAGGATGCTCTGTGCTTCCCACGCAGAGCCTTGTGGTGTGCGTCCTTGTTGCTGTGAGCATTTGTGTATCAAATGTTGCTACTTAAAGCAGCGTCTGTCAGAAATTTGGAGGGATAAATGAGACCGTTCCTCTCTTCCTTTTGGTTGGCTGGTGGTGAGTGGAGTCCTGAATCTCTTTTTTTCTGAACCTCAAGTTAACCCTTATTTAACATGGGATTCATCTGGCAACGGCTCATCCAATAGTGATGATTTTGTCTTTTCCTGAGGAAAATACCCTCTTCTACCTATTGCTAGAATTTTTTTGGCAGTATTTTCTCTTCCCCCACCAATTCTTCATTCACAGCTACAGAAAGTCAATCCCATGGTATTTCCTACCCTTGCCCAAAATCTGCTTGCCTTAGGGGCTGACAGCATTCCTCTGCTGGGTGCTCCCGCTGGAGCACTCCAGGAGAAATACTCTATAACTCCGTATACTCCATAATACCTTAGAAGCTTTAGGCAGCCAGAAAAGGAGGCTTTACCCGCTCTCCAGCATTAGCCTTTCCACCCTGGCTGTGGCCTGTGCAGGTCGGCATCATCATTAAGAAACACCTCTGGTCATCCTAAAGATGGGACAGGGGCCTGATCCTGACTCCTTTTGTCCCCTTTGTTGTGTAGGAGCAATGCAAGGACATGTTGTGAGCCACGGCCACGGGGACAGCCTGCAGCTCTTCTGTAGCCTTTGCTACCCGCATCTCTTGCACTTTGATGTTTCAGAGCCTGGCACGGGTCTCTGGCATGAGCTCTGGCAATTTTTTGGCTAGTGCGTATCTAGAAAGGTTAAAACCCACCAGTAGAAGTATATTGTGGTCTCACTGCATTTAATTTTTTTTTAAAGCCTGGGTGCATGGGGTTAAACATTTAAATAACTGGTGTGATTTTTAGACCTGCTGAATGATTTTTAGACCTGCTGAACCCCTGGCTGCTGTTAGCGCATATGGTCTGGAAGTTCGGGTGTGCAGGGGATGTTTTACAGCCAGCTCATCTCTTGATCAGGTATTCTGCTAATGCACACTGACAGATATTTTGTGAAGCAACATTCAGTCTATTTATTGACCCCCTGCCCTCAAATGCATACATACAGCAGAGCACTCCAGCTTATATTTAATGCTGAAACATTTGTAAGTACTGTATATCCTATGATCTATTGGACTAATGAAAAAGAAGGTTTATCACTGCAGTCCAGTGTAAATCTGCGGATAACCTTACTGTACAGTCAATTTATTCCTTTAACAGGTTTATTCCTTTATCAGGTGTTTGTAGAAGGTTTCACCATAAGTACAGCGGAGACATAATTTGCTGTGGGGCAGATTTATTTGTTTCACAGGGTTATTATTTTAACAGTCTGATAATCACCATGAGTATGTTTCACCATTTGGTATTTCTGTGTGTATATGCGAAAGTGTGTTTATTCATTCCCTGAACAGGTTCATTTCCTTATCAGCTATTCATTTTAAAGAGTTTTATTACATATGCAGAGTGTGTTGGGTACTAGAGTGCAGTAATTTTATTAAGAGATTTATTTAGTGTCAGATATTCATTTAGCTGGGGTTCACTGTAACACAATCATACGCTTTCACCTGGCCAATTTTCTTTGTATCTCGCTGTTTGCTATAAACAACAGTCTCACTGCACTGCAGCCTCCAATTCCTTTTTTTATTATTATTATTTTTTAAAAAACTTTTTACAGGGAACTCCCCCACGCTCCAACCCCTTTCATTTATTTTATTCACCACCATCTTTTTTTTTTTTTTTTTCCTGCCTCATTGTCAGGGGAAGGCAATTTTGTTTGCAGGCTCATATGAAGTGCTTTTTTTAAATGAATAGGCTTAAAGATTCTGCTAAAAGGAGGAGGTTTCAGAAATGTCTCTCGAATGCCACTTGGGAATTGCTCAAGTCCCAGCACACAGTCAGTGACTGGCTTGAGAAAAGCAGGAGGAGGAAAATGATTCCGAAACAAGACTCTGGTTTACTGAGAAACTGTTTGGCTTCAATGTTTTGCTATGATTTAATAATTTTTAAGTTGTGTGAATTAATTCCAGAAAAGAGGAGGAAAGAAGTTGCTCATAAACCTTAGGCGAGGTCCGTCTTTAACTTGGCATAAAATGAAGCTGTAAAATAGGGAAAGAAATCCAGCTGCATCACTGAGTCTCATGCTGGGGCAAAATACAGCCTTATTCTAATCTTCCTGATGTCCAGGGTTGTTTCAGACTGATTTAATAAGAGACAGGCTTGTGTCCAGACGGTGGCTTACTTTTCTCTCCCCACAGCTGTCTGTAGGAAGGAGCTGCATAAAAAGAGCTGTGAGCCCTCTCTGCTCAGTGCTCCTAAACGGCTGGAGGTCACGGAGGAGGCAGAGGGCGGCACTGCACATCCCAGGGACCCAGATGCAGATAGATTTTCAGCCACGTAGAATCTTTGGATTATTTGCGTGAGAGAGGGGTGCTCTGTAGCAATGTGTTTTTCTGGTCCAAAGCATAAACGAATCAGTGAAAAAGTCTGAGCTCCGTTAGTGTTGGGTCAGGTTCTTAACTGCAGGGGGTACTTCTAGTAACTGGCCAGTGTCATAAACTGAACTGGAGCATCCTGCATAACAGCATCTTCTGAACGATTATTTGACTTCTGGAAGAATGGATCATGATGCTCAACTGGACTAAAAAATGCAAAAGCATTTTTGCCAGCAGCAGAGTCAGTGAGATAATGCTTAATGTTGAGTTTTCTGACCTCAGTGTAAGATCCTGCGTAATTAAAGAAATCGTACGGTTGCCTAGATCTAGAATCCTGAGTCTATGTTTAATGTCTATCAGAAATAGGAACTTCTGAGAACTTTTTAACATCTACACAGCCATACTGAGGTTAACAGTGATAACTGTGACCTTTATTTCTGTGCATTTTCTTGATAGAAACCAGGAATTTTACTTAGCAGTTGAAACCTTTCAGATCTTGGATCAAAGTTACACATATTTTTAAAAGTTTAGCTGTAATTGTCTTCTAAATATTTATGTTGTTCTCAATAAGCACACTGATTTTTAAATTCTCCAGTACTTTTTAGGATTTGTATTGTCTCTTGACTTCTTTGTTGCCATCTTACTAGCCATTTAGCCCGCATGTTGTCTAAGCCACCTTTTCCTTGAATTGCCTGAAACTTTTTCAAGTAGAGAGCAAACTATTAAACATAGCAGTATTTCATTCTAATAGAGGAGCAATATAACTTCAACTGTGTTATCAATACAAGATCAAAACTATTGATGAAGACACAAAAGTAAATCAACATTTGTCTATAAACAGCATAGTCCATTTACCAGATGCAATTAATACAATTTAAACATTCAACCAGATCATCGCTTAGCATTTGCTGTTCTTTTCTTGACAATCAGACATCCAGCAGTTTAGTGGGAATGGAAAAATAACCTGCTAAAATCCATTGGCATTGACAATAGTTATTTCCCAGATAGTTAGAGTAGGGAGTCAGTGTTAGAGCTCTTTATTCTAAAGAACTCCATTTTCACATAAGTTTTGGGAAGCCTTTTCTATTTTGTGCTGGAAGAAATCACAGTTCTTCAAACATTTCTGTAAAACAGAGCTATGTTAAAACACCAGATCTGCACTGAAAAGAACTAAGTTTTGTTTAGTTTGATCTCTAAGGTGTTTGGAGAATCCATCCTGATCCGTGAAACCTTTTTCTTGATAATATCCTCGAAATCAATATTTAACTGCAAAGCATTTTCACTCTGACAAAAATGCATTTTCAGAAGAAAGAATGTTTAATTGAAAATGTTCTTAACAGCTCTAGTCTGAATGAAACTACCCATCAGTTTACTCTTCACTGACTCATTAGTATGGTATTAAATTTATGACTACAGTGAAAAAAAATCAGCTATGGGTAATTGAACCCCTATTGTAAAGAACCGTGTTAAAATGTACTTAGTTATGCTCAAGGCTAATGTTATTTGTTAAATCTCCTAAGAGGGAATTAGCAGTTGAAGTTTTGTTTTCATAGTGTTAATTATTACTCTTGACGCTGCCACGCAACATCCTTGACTCACTGTGGCTTTTCAGCGAGAGTCTGTGTGACAAGTTTGCTCCTTATTGGGTAAATTGCATCATTAAGGAGGAGCAGGGAAGGTAAAAAAATGGGACAAGGGGGCAGGTGTAACATTGGGTGATGGACCCAGAGTCAGGGTTTTCCCAGGAGACGTTTGCTGTCTGCAAAGTGATTGTGATTTTCTTGGGAGTGTGGAAGACCCAAAGATAGCATGGATACAGCTGCTGAGTTTAGTCTGGAGCTCAAGCTGTAGAAATCTGTGACTTTTATTCTAGGTTGTGTCAGCCTAGACAGAAGCCTTCATAAACTTTCCCGTGTTTTCAGTATATGGAGTCAAAGGAAAAGCCTTGCATTATTGGGCATACTGTACCTCATCTTACTGGGTCCTGGGAATTAAATAGCCATCAGTTTATCCAAAATTGGAAGGAAAGTTGTTAGGGCATCCCTGGTCCTGTGGGAACAAGCCAAGGCTCCATGGCCAAACTCTTGTATTTCTGCTTCTGTTCTTTGCAGAAGAACTGAAGCAAAACCCACTAATGTTGACTGTGAAGAAGTATTCCTTTTACCTCAGCAAAACCATCGCAATTTACAGCTAGCTGCTGCAGCTGCCCATTCTCTAGGTTTAATGACAGCAGAACATGACTGCCTGCTGTGCATTGGCTCCGTTTCAGGTGGAGACCAGAAAATGTTGAGGTTGAGAGAGAAGAGGGCCAAACATCAGCAAACCTCAGAACTCAGGGCAAAAATCCCGTTGTATCAAGTGCGAGGTTTTCCCTCAGGTTGCACGTTTTACACTGCAAATGTATGACATTGCAGTGGTCCATCCGGCCCTGTATCCTTATTCAGAATACAAATATGTGTGTATGTGTGTGAATGCATATGTGTTTGAGGGAAATGACTGCTGGGAATTTTTTTTTTTCCTTCCGGTCCGAGTGATATTAGAGTACAGATAAGAAAGACCATTTTGTTAGCCTCAGCTGTTTTATTAACGGTAAAAGATTGCTCCAAACTGCACCTACCTCAAAACTGTTTTTGCAATACCAAGCAATGGTCTTTGCACAACTTCCCTTGACAGATTATTCAGGTGTATCTTCCCTGAGAATTTTGGGAAGAGATAAGCAGTGAGATTAAACCTTGCTTGTTTTCAGACTGTGATATTTAGGTTTTATATTCATGTGAGCATGAGCGGTAAATGTTTTTTTCAAGAGATGGCCTCTGCAATGTGGGGTCCTGGGTGCCTTCAGCTTTCTTGAATCTCATAATTAAGCCTTTGCACAGGTTTTGTAAAACTTCAGGAAAACTCTATGGAAGTTTTCTTTCAATATCGACAGTGAAAATAACAGATCTGTAGATTTTTAAGAGGAAATGAGAGCATCTTGATTTCTGAAATTATCAAAATGTTTGATGTAATCAAAGAAGCTGAAAATAGCCTTATGAAGCAACTATTTATCATTAATACGTTTATACATACAACATATGCAATTGTATATAATAATATTGTATTAAATGCAGTTATTTTATGCATATAGTCAGAGATCAGGAGCACTCAGGAAAACAGTCTGTCTAGCTGCAAGAGTCTGCCAGAATGATAATTTGTGCTTGCGACAAGCCTGAGAATGGCTCAGAGCAGAATCTTTTGTTGAATGAAAGGCTGCTTTGATATTAAGTCTGTTTCAACAGCTGAATCAAGCTCGAGCTTTATAATTCCTTGTGATTTACAGTATCAGTTTAAAACTGAAATGTTATTTGATCAGATTTGAGGATGTTAACTTCCACCTTCTATAGCACTTTATCTGCATCTGACCATGTCCTGCTGAATAACAATTCACTAAAGAACCTGTATCAACCTGAAGTCATTTAAAAAGAAGAATTATGCAAATGATCTCTCTTTATTTGGCTCTGCAGTGAGAGATCTTTCAAAGAAAAGAATAAGATGTAATTTCAACACACTTAGAAGTGGTGCTTCCAGGGGAAAAGGAAATCTTTGAAGAAGCAATTTATAGGCAGAGGTATTGTGCTAGAATGTGTAAATTGATGATTATTTACTAGGGAGTCTGTGAAGGAGAGAGACACATGCCACCTTTTATCAACGGGTGGCTGCTGCACAAGAAGCAGAAATCATGATGTTTTTTACAGTGTCTATTTTCATTTTCATTGCTTGCCAAGGCTGTAATGCTGATCTTTTCATTTAAATTGCAAAACTAGAAGAAATCATTTAACATGGCAGTTTCCTGCTCTGAAGAAGCTTGCATGTCTGGAATGGCATTACTCTGTACTACAGATTATATTTTTGACTGTCTCCCCAGATTACGAATTATTGTCAGCAAAACCTGCTATTTACACCCAATTGAAGGCTGGAATGAACTTTTAAGGTCTGAAAGGAAAATTAGTTCTTTGCACAACTTCATGGGAAGGAGCTCGGCTGAGCGCCTTATCTTTGAGGAAGGTTTCCAGTACTGAACTGCAGTCATGTTCCCCTTTGCTCGTCTTCTTCTGCCCCCTTGAGTATTGTCTCTCTCCTGTGGAAGAACAGAGGCAGCGCTGGGGGCTTGAATCCCCACAAGTGAAACGAGGCATTGAACCCATCTCTTGCCTTACAGGCATATTTCCCATAGCTCTGGATGAGGTTGGAGGTTAGACATCCGTGCTCTTCTGCTTGGAAAACAGGAGTTGTAAACCTACATATATATATAATAAACTATAACCTTATTATAAAGTGGAACAAGAAGCAGCTAAACGAAAACACCCTGCTGAAAATGTAGGGGTAAAATCACCTGTTCACAGGTCTTGCAAGTGCTGTCTCTCTGGATGCTGGGTCCCAGGAGAGGACCAGTAGCACCTCTGCCAGTAAGCTTGAGAAGGAAACGGCCATGTGGACACAATGGTCGTAGAAAGAAAACTTGTAAACGTCAGTAAGTTGCCAGTGGCCAAGTCTTGCTGGCTGCATCTGGTTTATGGCAGCAAAAAATGGTGCTCTTGCATTCACAGCTATGGTATCCCTAGGATGGGCAAGCCTGAAGGGCAATTAAGTGGTACAGGAGAGCTCCTCACAGAGACAGAAAGTTCACTCTGAAAATTAGTTAAGATTTTCATGGCAGGGAATTAAATCTCTCCCTTATTCCTTGTGCCACTTGTCAGCTCGGCATGTAATTGCATGCTGAGAGCTCAAGCACTTGTGTGCATCAGCTGGGCTGTAGAAGCCATCCTTGTTTTGCACCTGTAACACCAAAACATCTGTCCAGGCAATGTTTATGCACAAAAGCCTTGATGTCCCTTACAGCAGACAGTACAAATATGACGAGAAGCCTTTGAAACCTTTTCTATTCCTATCCTGGGAGCAGAAGAACGTGTTGTAAGAAGCAATGAATCAACACACACCAATACTTCTTGATATATTTTTTTCTTTAAGGGCTTATTAGACTTTTTCTGGATTTGCCCTGAAAATCTAAGTAAAGCAGAAGATTCAAATTATCACCAGTGCAAGAGACCCTTTCTGCTGTTTTATCTATGAGAAAAATGCTTTCTTCATGCCAGTCCTCTGATGTACGCATTGCTGTAGATACGCCACTGTTTAAAGAATGGTCTGTTTACTGTTTGGATAGCTTCAAAGAGAGAGTTTTTTTTTTTTCCCCCTCTGGAACAAAGCTCTTCCTTAGCAAGATAAATACAAAGTGTTTAATAGTGCCTCTCTCTTTCAGTCTCAAGATTTCTCTTTCTCTTTTTTTTCCTTTATCTCTGCCCACTCATATGTATTTTAAAGGGGACCTGTTGCACTGGTGTCATACGTTCACACCAGCTTAACAAATGATGCTGCTTCCATGTAATTAATGCAAAGACACTGATACCATTAGGTCAGATGGACCGAGTGCTATCTGAGTTACTGCAAATCTCTCCAGCACAAACTCTCTCTTCCTGAAAGCAGAGAAGGGATACGAACCATGTCCATGCTTTTGTCCCACTGGGACCTGAGTTCGTGGGCTGTGCAAGATGAAGAAGCCAAAGGAGGGTAAATGTCCGAGGGGTTTCTGCTGGGCTGAGTGTGCCAGGCTGGGAGGAGCATGCGTACACCAGCCCTAAAGTACCTGGCACTGGCTTGAACGTGAGCACAGAGAAAAGCTCCACAGGATACAGATGTAATGTTGTGAGCTACTACTTCAATATATGTTATTAATACAACATATCTGAAATAGTACTTACTGCAAATTACCACCACCCTCTCTGCAATGCTGCCTTGTAAAAGCAAAGGATGTGTTTCATGGTACGGCCTGGAAAAAGATGGGAGCATGTGATTGCTTCTCACTTCGGGACATTCCGAGTCTCGTCCTGGCACGTGTGGTCTCGTCTCTGCACCAGTGGTGCTTGCTCAGGTACCTTGCTTGGTTCTCCTTTCCCCGTTCTTTACACATCACCTTCCTACTCTGTACCTTTCTGCACTAGGCTCTGTGCTGTACAGGGAAGGGACTTGGTCCTTGGTCTCACATCTTCAAACTTGAATCATCTTAAAAGCAGATTTTTTGCTTTTCTTTATTTTGGTTTCAGCTGAATCGGTCACCCTTATGTCCGGTGCAGGACTGAGTCTTCCTGGCTTTCTGGACCGACTCTCATCCTTTCTAGTGAACTAACGTTGTGTCTGCCATCTTCCCTTCCCTTGGCACCCGTTTTGATTGAAATGATAGACTCAGTGCCACTTGAGGTAACCCTGCAATTTCATATTTGAATTCCTTCTTGGGTAGCAGTCCTAGAATCATGTAACTTTTCATTTTATTTATTTACCAAAACCTATAGTCCCTCGTGTTGTGGACATCAGTGCAAAGAATTAATTTAATTCCACTCCACTGGACTTATCTTCTGTGAATGCATCTTTTCCATCTCACTCCTGTACTGGCCCCACCATCTCCCTGGCACGTTTCCTCCCTTTGACATGAACCAAAAGTTTTTTATGGTAGTGTTAGTGTCCTACAGTGCTTTTCAAAACCATTTTTCTTGTCTAAATATAGTTTTACTTTATCTTGCCAATTTTTACTATTTCCCTTATTTGAAGATTATTTTCACTTTTAAAGAACCTCTTAAAAAAGAAAACCCATTTTTAATGGTTTCTCTTCCTCTGCTCTTTAACCATCCTAGCTTATTTTTGGACTTTGGTAAAGTCTTCCTGGTTGGCTTGCACGTTTATGTGTGTCTCCAGAGCTGTCTTTAAATATTTAGTATGCTATCAGGATTTTGCCTTCAGGTATTACAGTAAAACCTTCCCTGTACATTGATCAGGTCTTATATTCTATGGCAGACTTTTTGGTTTTGCTGTCTGGCCGACATAGGCTAAACAAATTAATCTTAACGCAACCAGGTCATTCCAGAAAAACTATGTCTACACAGGAAATGCAGTAAAGTTGATTTTCTTGCAGTGAGCTAATCTTTAGTAATACTTGTGTGCATCTGGAGCTGTATTTGGCCCATTGGGAGGGGACCTATATGGCTTTACTAGACTTGGGCAAGTGACTATATGAACGCACGTCAATATGACCCTTTCTTCAGCTAGTTGTGACCTAAGATTGAGGCCCCCGTTCACAAAGTGTGCTAAAATCCAGCAGTAATTTAATACCAACCTTTCTGAGCTTTGCAATGAGCAAAGAGAGTGACTGCCACTTTTTCAAGCTCATTGGCATTGAGAGATAGCTTGGAATTGGACCATGTCTGCGAACACCTGGAAGAACTTAGGCAAATTCTTGTGAACACGTGTGTTCCCTAAGGTGGACATTATAGTGTGACACCAGCTGATCTGGGTCTGTATTACACATTTTATTCACTATCAGTTTTAGATACCTCAAAAATATCTAGCCTAAAAAAAAAAAAAATCACATTATTTTGCTGTTATTATTTCAATAAAGATAGGAAAACAAATGGAAAAATTCTGCCTAATGAGTTAATATCAAAATGTCACTAGCCTGAGACGATTTCATGTGTGCATAATATCAAAGTATTTAAATGTGTGTTATATCTTCAAATGTTTATAAATTGGGGCATTTTAATAAAATTGTGGAAAACAGATTTTGTATAACTTTAAGTTAAATGTTTAGTATTTTCCCCCAAAATTTTGTTAATGATTGAAAGGATATTGTATACTTTTCTTTTAGTGTAACTTTCGTTTCTGTTAAGTCCTGTATCTGCAGTGACTGTCATTTAAAGTCTGAACCTTCACATGAAGCCTAAGGTTGTTCCCGGTCTCTTTTTGGTTAGTTTTCAATGCTTTGCATTTTTTTTTCCTATGGGCTGCAATTTCATTTTTATGTTGTTCTTTTTTAAAAGTTTTATAGTGATTCTTTTTTTTTTTCCCCACCTTTTTTTTTTCTGGGGGCAAAATTTTTCTCTTTGATCGGCACTGCAGATCTATTAAAAGCAGTGCAGAGCTCTACTGTGTGTTTCACACTCCGTGTAGACCCTTGCCATTGGGTTTTCTCTTGAAACAAATGTAGGAAATACTCTGGGCTGCACTCTCAGCTTAGTGGCAAGCAGCTGAACTCATCAGCTGTTAATAACGCAATGACATTTCTTTGTACAGGATTGAGCCACAGGCTACGCCTGAGTGTATCCCTCAGTGCATAGACATAGTGGAAAAAGGGATTCCTGTCCTGATTTTTCTTTCCTTTCCAACCTCTCCAAGTCCATTTGGATTTTTGGTTTGTCTTTCTTTTTCCATTCATTTTGATGTCTACTTGCGTCTCCTCCTTCTGCTTAGCAATGATATCGTGTCAGTAAAGTACACCTCAGCTGAAAGTGAGGAACTTGCCTGTCTCTCTTCTTCAGTACAGCATCTTCAGTTGTAGATTGCACAACAATTGTGTTGAGGCACAATACGAAATGTGGTCATTATGAAGTAGTCAGTTTACAACATTCTTAAAAATATAAAGTCCTCTTGCTTGTGAACTGTAGTTTCAAAACTGATTCGGCTGTGAAGTGACTGTGAATAATTGTCATGAAACTAAATTTCAGATTTAAGGGTAGCAACTCAGGCCTGGAAAGTTTAAGGGCACTTTTGCATAATTTTCTGTCCTCACCGCCATTGCTTCATTTGCACCGAGGTAAGAGAGAATCCAGAGAAATTGCTGTATTGCGGAAATTTTACATTCAGGTTTAATTAGAATACATTGAAAGATGTCATAAGCAAATGAAACGATGTGAAAGCGTCTTTCGTAGGCATTGGGGTGATCTCGGAAAGTGTTGGAAGTAATTCTCTGGAGTGGTGTAAATTTGATTGAACGACTCCATGTGACTTTAGTCTGGTTTGCAGTTTGGACTAAAGCCTGCTGGTTTCTTGCTCCCATCTTCTGAGGATCTCTTATTATTCCTGGCTAGGATGTCTACAAAACGTCTGCATATATATAGTACTAACAAGATAACATCATTATGCTTTTATAGTTTTTTTTATATATTAGATGTTTTTAGGTGACTAACATTTGTTTTATCTTACAGATATGAAATTGCACATCTATAACTTGCTATTGTGTTGAATAGATTAGATATCAAACAGGTATTGTATATGAAGTAGGTTTTGATTATAACTGTATAAATGAATTGAGTATCAAGGAAGAGACCTACAGAAATATTTCTCAAAAAGAGAGAAGAATGTGTATGGCTTATAAACATGATTTTTTTCATTGTAGTTTAAATAGCTATTCTAAAAGTGACTTAAATATCGTAATTGCCATTAAACCAACTGAACATGAAGCACACCAGAGTGTCGATGTTACTGAAATTCAAGGTGTTTCCTTAAGTCTTGCTGGCACTGAGATACTAATTTCTGTGAATCTTTTTAGTGTGCTTCTGGATGGTGCCACTTGGCCAGGGTATGAACTGCAGAATTGGAAGAATTGAAACTGATGAGATGCACAATGAGATGTTGCAGTTAAGTTCTCTAATGGGACCTATAATGGGCTCACATTATTTGTCTTCGCGCTAGCTGGGAGCCTTTGACCAAAGTACTTCTGGTGGCTGAGCTGAAGGAAGAAGTGGAAAGGTTGAGGAGTATCAGAGAATGTAAGAGGGAGAGTGACTGGTGGACCCACTCCCTGAGAGAGAGGGAACAGGTTGAGGCCCCACACAAATTGGAGGACCCCCTCCCCTCTCGTCACCAGGCAATAGGAGGGGATTGCAGAGAAGAGGGGGAATGGAAACAGGTCCCTGCTCGGGGAAGCAGGCGAGTCCCCTCCCGGCCCCTCCCACCTTCCCAGTTCCTCTTGCAGAACAGATATGAAGCCCTGCAGGAGGAACTGGCTGTTGGAGAGGAGGATGATGCACTCAGGCCAGAAATGTCAGAAAGACCAAGTCACCATAGACCCAGCATCACAACTGGCTCCAAAAGGAAAAGCAGACGGGTCATTGTTGTGGGTTACTCTCTACTGAGGAGGGCAGAGGGGCCAATATGCCAACCTGACCCACTTCACAGGGAAGTCTGCTGCCTCCCTGGGGCACGGGTCAGGGATGTGTTGGACAAACTTCCGGCCCTAGTAAACTCCTCTGACTATTACTCCCTCTTAATATTTCAGGTGGGTTAGTGATGAAGTGGGTAGAAGGAGTCCAAAATCGATTAAAAGAGATTTTTAGAGCCTTGGAGCGGCGGCTTAAGGGGTCAGGAACACAAGTTGTGTTCTCCTCTATCCCTTCAGTGGCAATCATGAATGAGGAAATTAACAGGAAGAGGCAACAGGTCAGCTCGTGGCTCCGGGACTGGTGTTATCAGCAGGGCTTTGGGTTTTTTGACCACAGGCTGCTATATGAGTCACCTGACCTACTGGTGGCAGGTGGGACGCACCTGTCCCAGAAGGGGAAAAGAATTTTGGGGCAGAAGTTAGCAAGGCTCATTGACAGGGCTTTGAACTAGATATGAGGGGGGAAGGGGAGATAACTGGGCCTGTCAGGAATAAACCCAAGGGAGGCATGCCAGGGCGTGAAGGATGGTTGACTAGCAAGGACTCTCGCTCTGCCATTTCATTTGAGAGAAGGGACAGATGTTTAGAAATCATGGAAGCACCTGAGAGGGGTCTGGTGGGAAATGGGGCCCACACTCACAAAAAGGTGCTGGAGTCATTGGCACATCTGAAGTGCATCTATATCAATGCACGCAGTATGAGCAACAAACAGGGGGAGCCTGAAGCCAGGATGCACCAGGGAAACTATGACATAGTGGCTATCACAGAAACGTGGTGGGATGCCTCACACGACTGGAGTGCCACAATTGATGGCTACTAGCTCTTCAGCAGGGACAGACAGGAAAGGAGAGGCGGAGGAGTGGCCCTGTATGTTAAAGAATGCTATGAGAGCTCAGAAATCAAGTATACTGATGATGGGGTGGAGAGTGTTTGGATTAGGTTAAGGGCCGATAAAGCTGATGTCGCTGTGGGAATCTGCTATAGACCTCCCAACCAAAGCAGTGAGGCGGATGAAGCTTTCTATAAGCAGCTGGGGGAAATCTCGCGGTCACTTGCCGTTGTTCTTGTGGGGGACTTTAACCTCCCTGATATCTGCTGGGAATACAACACAGCAGAGAGGGAACAATCCAGGAAGTTCCTGGAATGTGTGGAAGATAACTTCCTTACACAGCTGGTAAGTGAGCCGACGAGGGAAGGTGCCCTCCTGGGCCTGCTTCTTGTGAACAGGGAAGAACTTGTGGGGGAAGTAAAGGTTGGTGGCCGTCTAGGGCACAGTGATCATGAGATGATCGAATTTCTGATTCTTGGGGAAACAAGGAGAGGGGTTAGTAAAACTGCCACCTTAGACTTCCGGAGGGCAAATTTTGACCTGTTCAGAAGACTGCTGGACAAAATCCCTTGGGAGGCTGCCCTGAAGGATATAGGAGCCCAGGAAGGCTGGACATGCTTCAAGAGAGAAGTCTTAAAGGCACAGGAGGAGGCTGTCCCTGTGTGCGGGAAAAACAAGTAGGCGGGGAAGGAGACCGGCCTGGCTAAATAGGGACATTTGGCTGGACCTCAAGAACAAAAGGAGAGTCTATGACCTTTGGAAGAGGGGGCAGGTCTCTCATGAAGACTATAAGGATATAGCGAAGCTACGCAGGGAGAAAATTAGGAGAGCCAAAGCGCAGCTAGAGCTCAATCTAGCTACAGCCGTTAAGGATAACAAAAAATGTTTCTATAAATTCATTAACAACAAAAGGAGGATTAGGGAAAATCTCCCTCCCTTACTGGATGCAGAGGGAAACATAGTCACAAAGGATGAGGAAAAGGCTGAGGTGCTCAATGCCTACTTTGCCTCAGTCTTTAGCAGTGGAACTAACTGTTCCCTGGGCACCCAGCCTCATGAGCTAGGAGACAGGGAGGGGAAGCTGAACGAGGTCATCACAGTTAAAGAGGAAGTGATCAGTGACCTGCTACGCTGCTTGGATGCGCACAAGTCTATGGGACCAGATGGGTTACATCCAAGAGTGCTGAAAGTGTTGGCAGACGTGCTCGCCAAGCCACTTTCCATGATCTGCCTGAAGTCATGGCTAACTGGGGAGGTCCCAATGGACTGGAGGGTAGCAAATGTAGCGCCCATCTACAAAAAAGGCAGAAAGGATGATCCGGGAAACTATAGACCTGTCAGTCTGACCTCGGTACCAGGGAAGGTCATGGAGCAGATCATCTTGAGTGCCATTACAAGTCATATAATGGACAAGCAGGGGATCAGGCCTAGTCAGCATGGGTTTAGGAAAGGCAGATCCTGCCTGATGAACCTGATTTCCTTCTATGACAAGATGACCAGATTATTGGATAAGGGAAAGGCTGTGGACATGGTCTACCTAGACTTTCGAAAAGCATTTGACACTGTCCCCCATAGAATTCTCATGGGAAAACTGGCGGCTCGTGGCCTGGATGAGCATACGATCTGCTGGATCAAGCACTGGCTGGATGGGTGGTCCCAAAGAGTGATGGTCAATGGAGTTAAATCCAGCTGGCGGCCGGTCACAAGTGGTGTCCCTCAGGGCTCAGTGTTGGGACCATTTCTGTTTAACATCTTTATTGATGACCTTGATACGGACATAGAGTGTATCATCAGCAAGTTTGCAGATGACACGAAGCTAAGCGGGAGTGTTGATCTGCATGACGATAGGGAGGCTCTACAGAGAGACTTGGATAGATTGGACCGATGGGCCAATGCTAACAGTATGAGCTTCAACAAGGCCAAGTGCCGGGTCCTGCACTTGGGCCACAACAACCCCATGCATTGCTACGGGCTTGGGGAAGTGTGGCTGGTGAGCTGCCTGGCAGAAAAGGACCTGGGGGTTCTAATTGACGAGCGGCTGAACATGAGCCAGCAGTGTGCCCAGGTGGCCAAGAGGGCCAATGGCATCCTGGCTTGTATTAGAAATAGTGTGACCAGCAGAAGGAGGGAGGTGATTGTCCCCCTGTACTCAGCACTGGTGAGGCCACACCTTGAGTATTGTGTCCAGTTCTGGGCACCTCAATATGAGAGAGATATTGAGGTGCTGGAGCGAGTGCAGAGGAGGGCAATGAAGCTGGTGAAGGGCCTGGAGAATAAATCTTATGAGGAGCGATTGAAGGAGCTGGGACTGTTTAGTTTGAGGAAGAGGAGGCTGAGGGGAGACCTCATGACTCTCTACAACTACTTGAAAGGACACTGTAGAGAGGTTGTTGCTGGTCTGTTCTCACAGGTAATTAGTGATAGAACAAGAGGGAGTGGGTTCAAGCTGCAGCAGGGTAGGTTTAGGCTGGACATTAGGAAAAAATTCTTCACAGAAAGAGTGGTCAGACACTGGAATAGGCTGCCCAGGGAGGTGGTGGAGTCGCCATCCCTGAATGTGTTTAAGAGCCGTTTAGATGTGGTGTTAAGGGATATGGTGTAGGGGAGAACTTTGTAGAGTGGAGTTGATGGTTGGACTCGATGATCCCAAGGGTCTTTTCCAACCTAAATGATTCTATGATTCTATACTTACGAATTATATTCAGCAGATCCTGTTCGCTCCTGAAATGAAACATGAAGAACAGAATGCTTGTGGGTGAAGGATCACATAGAGATCTGATAAAGACTGATTCCTATCTAATTTTCCCACCTTTCTTGACCGGTTCTTATCAAGCTTTACTGGAGCAAGGTCTGCTGCTTAGAAAAGGTAGCTGGTTATGCCATGACATTCAGCTTTTCCCTTTGTCTACGTATGTGCATGTACATATTTAAACTTAGTTTAATAGGTGTAAATACTTTCTATTGCATAATGAAATACATACTTGTGGAAACCTTACAATGTTTGATTACAGTGTTCTGTTTAAACATCTGTATTTAATACTGAATAAAAGAGAAACAAGGTGAGGATGGCTATTACTTTTGTCAAGTAGGAATGCAAATGAGGTGTAGATCAGAAATACCATCATGCTGTATATTTTTTTTTCTATTGAAATCTGCTCAGTAATCTGATAATTTAATAGATCGAAACAATGTAAATTTATTTTGGGTTCAGAATTTCTGCTAGTTCTCATCTGGATTATTGCTGATAGTGAACCAAAGTTCTTTCAGCTTTCACTTACTGCAAATTTAAACTGAGAAACGTGCAAAGCATTTTAGGTAGCTGTTGGGAAATCATAAGCCAAAAAAGTGCCTTTAATGTGAGAGAGGTCTTTTGAACACAGGGTCTGTGTGTGCAAGCACTTGTGTGACTGCACAAGGGGAGGGAGACTTGCAGGTTGGATGCCTGACCCTGTGCGCTGCAAAGAGAAAAGCAGAGGGAATAAGGGTTCTGGGTCCACTTGGCAACTTCCAGACTGAAAATTGTCTTGTATTTTTATTGTTCCATCTTTGTTTCATGGAAAACTACAGGAGTGTTAGCAGACATGCTTTGAATGGTCTCAGGAATGAGGGGGAAATCTCTTTGCATGTAGATTTACCATATATCTCTTTTTTTCTAGTTTCAGACTAAAAATGAACACTCATTCTTTCTGACCAAGTAAATCACATTGCTGCTTCAAGTCATATATGTCTGCATGTTGCCACTCATCCTTCACCACATGTGAGGACCTACTACTCACCGTGCAGATAAAGGATTAAGAGACCTAGTGCTTCTTGGTTGCATTGGCTTGTCTTACATGCAGGGTAAGTGTACTGGGAAATTCCCATCCTTCCCTAAATTACCATCAGAATAATTCATGCTGTTGTGTTTCTAGTCATCCTGTCTCCTGGAAGCAACCTGTGATTAGGCAGGAATGTGTTGTGCACTCTTAGCTGGAGCAGTAGCCAGGAGCAGGCTATAGCAGACAGAGCAAAGCGTTTGGCTTGTGGGCCACTCACCAGCTACTCTTGAGAATGAGAAGAGCTAGGCATGATCTGTGCGCTGGATGAGTTGTACCCGTGGGCCATCTGCTGAACATGTCTCCAGAGCATCAGTCTTCATTCCTTCTGTGTCTCACCGAAGCCATGGTGAACACCAGGCTACGTACTAAAGGGCGCACGCACATTGCCACGTCCTGCAGACTTGGCCCAGTGCAGGTTTCAAACCTTGGATTAATCAAGCCAAACCCACAAACTGGCATGACAGGACAAAGTCCCTTGTTTCTGGTGTGTGCTTCAGGCTATTTGGAAGTCTGGACGAGAAGGCAGTAGAAGGTTGTAGGGTATCTTGGATGCAGGGAGCTGAGGAAGTGAGGGACTGCTAAATAAACCAGATAACTATTGTCACTGAAACTGATAATATTTCTGTTCCCCCGGTACCTCTTTTGAACAGATTAAGCCTCTTCCGTGGGGGTCTAGGACAACTTGATTCATTGAGCCTTTTTGCTGGTGTGTATGTTCATGCACTTGCTTGGGTGTGACGCATTTGGATTACAATGCTTGGAAGAAGTTTGTTTGCTCTGGAGTGCATTTATATTTTATATTTGTATTTACAGATGCTCATCTCTGACAGATCACAGCGTATTGCCACGCGGAGTGCCAGGACCCCCTGCATTCTGCTGCTCGCTTGCTAAACAAAGAATGCAATAAGCTTATCTTATACAAGCTATGAACAGGTGCTTGCAAGCCAATGCTTTTGCTTTTACATGGGTTAATGTTTCTGTTGTTATGCTAATTGTTCCTATTCATTCCTTACTAAGTCTTTCTAAGTGAGCAGGGATAATTACGCACAATTTAGAGTATTACAACACAACAAAGAAAATGTCCTTTAGGTTAAAAAGGTTAGAATATTAGTATCAATGCTTTTATTTAAGTAATAAAATATAACAAGATGTGCAGTTATTTTGTAATAACAGCAAGCTCAGGGAATATGGTGAGCTATTAGACCTTTTTTGCGTGCTTTCTAGCTCTGCAGGTTCCGGTAATGATGAAACAGGAATGGAATTTCTGCACTTTATACCAATTACAGCAGAGATTTTAAAACAATAATAGCAATGGTGGCATAGACTCCCTAGCTTTATACTTGCCGAGTTTTCCACACAGTAAACCATAGACACATGCACGTGTCCATGTACATATATATAAGTGTGTGTACGTGTATATATATGTATGTACACATATATGTATGTACACATATATGTACGTAGATATAAAAGAAGACCTACATTCATTCAAAGGTGGAAAGATCCATGATGCACTAATGAATGCTTTTGTTAATGAGTAAAAGCAAAATTCTGATACCTGTATTAGCACGGTATCGTTATCAAAACATATAAGAGCATTCATAGAATAAAATGCTCTCCGGCATAACAGTCTGAAAGTCCGAAGAAGTTGATTCTGTCACATGCTAAACACGCCGGCTCCAATCCAGCAATGCATTTGAGCCAAGGCTGGACCTCAAGGCTCGCAGGACCACTTGTGTCCTCACAGGTCAGTGCTTTGATGAAGTGGGGACAAGAGGGTCAGCACGTTGCAGAGCCGAGCCTTCACTGAAATAGGACGGAATAGGAAACGGGACACACTAAATAGCACTGAATGCAGAAGCAGTGTTGTGAGTAAGATACGGAGGTGGGACAACAGATTTTAGGTATGAATACATATAATTTGCAGTGCATCTACATACTGGGGTGCATGTGTCTGTGGTGGGTTATTTCAATGCACATCGAGCCTCGTGCCACCGTACCTTCACCACTGCTGTTGCACAGTCTAGTTGCATTAGTGGTTTATTATTGCTAATATGTAGGAGTTGTATCTTCTGACTACAGCCTAAACACGTGCCCTAAGTTTGGCTTCCAGCTGTATTTGAGGTGGCCTGTGAACTGAGTTAGTTATTCTTTGCGATGATTCAGTTCTGCTGCAGTAATGGGGTCACCAACGAAGGCGGAGGGGACGTGTTGCTTAGGAAGTGCTTGGATGCTGTAGTGATGGATGTCAAGGAAGTACTGTATTTGAAGCGTTATTTTCTTAAGTACATATGTCAGATAACGTGCTAAAGGCGGCACAATGTATTTAATTTTTTTTAGGTTTTAATTTAATAAAAATATGAAGATCTCAGTGACTGAGATAAGTTTGCTTTTAAAAGGTAGTAACAGGAGAGCCCCAAGTAAAAGAAGAGCTCCAGAGCTATTCTTTCTGCTTACAGCACGTAATTCGACAAGCATTAATAGGAACTTGCCCACATTTGCTTTTCTTGTACTGAATGTGATGGAATTTTGACATTTTGAATGTTTTAATTTACAGGCAGGGTACATTCAATAATGTTTCCCCCCCTTTACAGAAAACAATTTCTCACTGAATACCTAAGCTGATTTCAGGTTGATCCCTGTTCCCCCTTGAAGGAGATGTATTTTGCCGGGTTCCACTTTAGGCTGGGCTCGCTGCAGGTATTGCAGTTTCAAAGATGAAGCATGGTCTCCCTGGTTTGACAGAGGTGACATCAGGATTGCCCAACTGTCATGCTTTAGAGAGAATGAAATTTGGTACTATCAGGTACCAAAGATGTATTTATGGGGAAAAAAAAAGAAAAAAAAAAAGTAAGCAGGAGCAGGGTTTTAAAACTATTTTTTTGTCGTTTTGTTGTTTGGTTTTGGGTTGTTTTTTTTTTTTATTACATGAAAAATTTCATTGCCTTTTTTAATATTAAACCATTTTCAAAGTATTTGGGGCATTCTGTTCTTACAGGTTTTCTGGAGAAAGTAATTTTGCATTTAAAAAGCCTTAATTTTAATGCACAGACAGGGAGAAGTAATTGATTGCTGTCTGGTTTTTTTGTAAAAGAGCAAGGCACTCTTTTGCTTAACTGTACATGTTACTGTTTATAGAACACGGAAAGAAAGCTCACCAGAATGCAAAAGAATTTTTCTTTTAGATGCAGGTGTTTAAAAAGTATGCTGAAAAGTAGCCTTTGCAGTTGTTAGTTTAGCTAAGAAGTACTTACGGTGACCTAATGACAAATGAGCCCAGATGATGCGTGTACACCATATCAGAAACTGTATCAACTAATTCCACCTTGCGAAACTCCCAGCACCATTTCTTGGGGCAGGACTTTGCCTGATGACTGCTACTGGGAGAGCTGATGCTCCGTCACCAGCCCTGGCTGCGTGTAGCACATCCCTCTTTCCTTTATCATCTCACTCAGTTCTTCTGTCTTCCCTCTTAGAGAGGGCTTGTGATCCAGGGATCGGGAGTCACTTCGCTTAGGGCTTAACATGAAGGCTTTTATACAGCAGAGGTTACTGAAGCATTTATCTTGTAAGAAATAGCATACATATACGGAATCGCAGTGTATGCGTTTTGCAAACAGCTTGGAGAAATAAATAGGTCACTCCTGGGGCTTTCCAACCTTAATAATGTCTTTTTCTTTTCTGTCTTACTTATATGAGCTATTCTGGTGTACCATCATATATTTTTTTGTTTTGAAATTCAGGGAGATATATTTTTTGTTACACTGCATTGCATCAAGAATACGTTTTTAAGATAATTGATTAAATTGAACAAGAAGTACAAGATATTAGAAAATACAGCATCCTTAAAATCTGGGACGTTCTTTGAAGGCTTTACAGGATATAAAAATATCAGGAAACAAATTCTGCTAGATGACAAAAGGTGATCTTATTCTCTATCAAGGACAATGATACAACACCAATCTTGGACAGATTTGATATACTTTGAAGAGCAAAGACTGTTATCAGTAAGAATTCAAGATAAAGTTTACTGTAGAAAAGCCCTACTGACAAACTTAGCAAACATCAGCACGTCCTATGCCAGAATATATAAAATGAAGTGGTAAAGCAGGCAGCAGAAGACTAACGTTAAAGGATGGTGAAATGGAACAGCTCCAGTTCACACCCTAAAAATAAGAGCATTCGTAGGGTTTATTGGAGAAAAAGTAGATCTCATTTTCATGCAAATAAGATACAAAAAGGAAAGCTACATTTCATAAATCCCTTGGCCTTATGTCTACAAAGTTCAGCCAAGGGATCAAGTCAATCTTTTAAAAAATACTAGATTTTCTTTAAACCACCACCAAAAAAAAAAAAAAATCAGGCATCCTTTTGATCAAAATTCTCCACAGTAGATTACCCCCGAGTGATAAATGAACTACCAGAGAAGATGAATGAATGGCGTGAACCCCTGTATACACTATTCACTAACTGCGGGAAAGATCTTAATTCAGCTGAAAGGAACTCTGTCTTGGAGCCCTGTCGAACTAAAGAGGCAGAGCATGGATGATTACATTCAGCATCTGAGAAACTTCAGCGTAATTGAATCAACTCTGTTCTGTTTAACTGCGGAAAAAATCAAAAGGGAAAGCGAGAGGTGCAAGGTAGAGAGACCCTTTTCGTGCCCTTGATGGCTAGACCGGGGGGGAAATGGACTGTGCTTTAACGGAGAGGATGAGGAGGAGGTGGGGATTATTTAGAGAAATGACGAGGAATAGAGAATGGAGATGAACTGGCAGACAAGTGGGTGTTGAAGTTGGCACAATCAGAAAACAAATCAAATAAAAACCTCCAGAGCCTGACCACAAGACTGAGAACTGCTTTGAATACAGACCTGACTGAGCAGACACTCAACGAGAGCAGGAGAATACTTTGTTATAAGTACAGAATAGTAGCTCTGCTGACTTATTAAGAAAAAAATTTTCATTCTGTAGCACACACTGTACTCCCATTCAGTTGAACAGTGATTTTACTCACGAATTTTACCAGGATAGGAGGATCAGGTGCAGAATTACCTTCCTTCTAAAGCAATTGCCACAGATATGGCGGAAAGCTGAGAACTGAAGCCAAGACGGTTAAGTTTGAGCTCAGTTTTCAAGCAGAGGGGGAGGGGGCTTCCTTTGGCCAGGACCCTCTGTGATGCCTTGGTTCCTCCCTGTCATCCTCACTTCTCCCCAGCAGCCGGAGGGATGATCGGGTGTGCAGACCTCCTCCCAACCTTGGGAAAAGCCATGGTCTGGGCAGGTTTGTCTTGGCAATTTGTCACAGAAGGTAAAGAGGAGATTTAGAGGCCTCATTACCCCCACCCAAAGCGTTTGTTTGTAGAGCTGTTCTTGCAGCTGCCTTGGGTGCAAGTGCAGCGCGTGTGCTGCAGAGAACTGAGGAGTGTGTGCGCACCGCTTTTTTTTTTTTTAGAATCATGTGGGATATTTCTAGTGATAAAGGGTAAACATTTAGCAGTTACTAGCTAGCCCAGTTATGCTACAACTAGTAGATAATATCTGTGTCTTCTGAATTTCCTTTCTGCTATTAGAATATGTTCTTTCAAATAGCAAGCTGCCTATCACTTACTAATCTGGCCATTGTGTAACTAATACAATAAATATGTCTCCTGTAAAGTGCAGTGAAGTAATGAGCAATTTAATGAGTTAAGCAAAGAAAGATAGAAAGTGAAAATAAGAAACCATGGAAACTAGCTCACTAATCCTAGCAGAATGCCAGCAGACTAATGAAGACAGACGGAGAGTGAAAATGAGAATAAAAAGAAGAAACAGCTTACTGAAGGCAGAGATACAAGATACCTGTGTCTTTAAAAGATTTCTGTGTTTGCTCCTTGCACTAAGCCAACATTTCGCTTTTCCACAATTGCCCAAGAATGGTTTTCTGTCAAGGAGAGTGAGTAAAAGATGCTGTTTGCAACTAGATCTTTTTACTGGCCTTTGATTTTCTGGTGTCCTACCCCAAATTGCACAGTTCATTGGAAATTCCAAGTAGATGGTACCATTTGGAGATGTTAATTAGCTGAACCCTCTTATCCTTCCTCCCTTTCTTCCCCCAGATTAAGTTGTGATGAGTCAGCATCAAAACTACATGTCCTGTGCGCTCTCAGCTGTGATGGAAAGTCTGCTGCCTTTCCTGGTTTGGTTAAAAAGTCGGGATCGGGGGAGGCTGGTTCTTGCCTGGTGTCCACTACAATCCCAGAGGCAGCGCTGGACACGTTGGGGTCTAAATCTGACCTAAGATCTCTTGTGTAACTAATGGAGAGATATAGGAGCTCCCCAAAGGCCTTTGTTAGGATTAAATCAATTGTCTTTAGAGTGCCTTTCTCTCTAAAAAGAGGTGAATGGTGTAGACTTGGTGCCTAAAAGCTAGGACAGATGAGTATTGAGTCCAAATCTCAGGGATAACCATGGAGGGAGAGTTGAGGAATCCTCAGTTATTAAATTTAGTCCCAGAAGATCAGGAGCCTGGATGTATCCTTCCCCTTGGATACTGCTGTGGCACATGGGCAACCTGCACTGTCCTCATCTTGTGGCACCCTCGTAGGTGGTAACAGAGCAGCGTTGCAACCTGCTGCAGGCTCAGGCTTGGAGTCATTGGGTGGCTTCTGTAGAAATTACTCTGAGATTACTCTGGCGGTTAAAATGGGACTGGAGCAAAGGGTTTTGTGAAATAAAATGCTTCTTGCTATTCAGAGGCACGTTGGGATATATTTTCCACTGGGTGATGGCAAGTCCATGAGGGAATAGGTTTTAATCTCATCTTAGTCAGCATAGCTTCTAAAACAGGACTGGGGAAATTTGGAGGTTTGACGTGCTTCCTTGTCAGTGATGTATGAGAAAGGTGTTGCCCACCATTTTGTGGCTGTGTTTTAAATTTTTGCGTGCAGATTTTACGTGTCTCTCTTCCTGCCCTGGTTTTACAGTAGTGAAATATAGGAAGACAATCGAAGCCCCTCCATTCCTTTTTCAGCTCGACTCTATGCAACCACATATTTATTTAAGAATCTGACCAAGAATCTTGCATTCATCCTGTAATTCCTGCTGTAAGGAGAAAATTACAGTGGGCACTGATGATGTATCAGAGCTCAGGTAATGGTATATTCACTACTAAATTCCATCTGCTTTTTTCCATTTGGGAAGAGCAATGTATCCAAAACCAAAATTTCAGACAGTGTTGTACAGCAGTATAAACCAGTTGTGAAGCACTGTTGAATCAGGAAATTGCCTTCTAATCTGTTCTTTGTGTATTGTACATAGAGCTAGTGAAAATTTCTGGACAAATTATCTAAGGGAAAAAAATCCCATCCTTTAAAAATATGAATTTTGGGTAATGTATTCCTGAAGTTTTCTCTTAAAAAAACACCTTTAAACAATTAAAATTTCCTGGATTTCTCTTTTTGTCCTTTCCCTCTCTGTTAATGACAAAGTGGGAATAAAGGTAGATAAATAGAACACGAATAATTTCATTATTTTAATCAAGCCAACCAAGTTTATTCAATCATTGTATGGAACAAAACTGATTTTAAAATATTTAAAAATTGTCATTAAAAACATGTCCTCCTTCTGACATGATTTTAACTGAGAGCATGGGGTGGCTGCTGTTGGAAACAGCTGCATTAACTCTGTTTTGCTGCTCATTTTGTCTGAATTAATGGTCAGCATTACCACAAATCCAAAATCACAACATTCACCACCTGCCTGATGCTGCTATCTAATGCTGCTTCAGGGAGAACGCTTTTCTCAAAAGGTACTTAAAACCCCAAACTGCGTTATAGTGTATCCCTCTTTCGTCTAGGCTAAACGTATTTTTCTGGTACAAAACATAAAATATACAGAAGGGACAACCTTTGTAGCTGCTGAAGTAAACTTGAAGCTACGTGCAGACCCCTGTAGCAGTGGTCTCCACTGTGACCAGATGGTAATCCAACGTGTGCTGTGCACCCAAATTCGGCTGGTGCTGGAATCGGACTGTCGTCATCTCCCTTCTCTTAGGGACTGTAACTCCACAAGCCCAGTGTTCCACAACATAGCTTTTGCCTTTAAAAATACCTTGGAGCAAACAGGACACAAGCCTGCTTTCCAGATGTTGGGGCACATCTTGAGAACGTGTCAGGTAAGTGAGGCTGTTTATGAGAGATCCGTTATAGCCAGTTCAATAGTATGTAATTTAAGACTATGTTTTAGACTAAGAGTGGGGACTCTCATGTAGTGGGTTAATACATACATGACCTTTAGCTCATGCTGACCTTCCTCAGCCTGAGATAATGTTCCATAACAAATTTATTGTGTTGGGGAGATGATTTGTCAGCCAGCAGAAGTATCTGGTAAGAACAAAAGGGGGCAGGGACTGAGAGGAGTCTGCCAGTTAGGAATGCTCTTTTATTTATCCTCTGCATCTAGATTGTAATTTTTTATGTGCAATGTCTGAATCCCCACCTATCCTGTGACTGAGCGCTGATGGATACTTCTTGCTCTGCGTATCTTATGTTTGGTCTTGTAGTTTGTCAATGGTTGTCCCTTCAGACCATAAGCCGGTGAGAGCACAGACCCTTGTCTGCTTGGTTCTGACCTACTGCTGCCCAACAGCAGCTATATTTATAATGCTATGTAAGTTAATAGGTAGTAATTCATCCATAAAACAAATTCTCCCTGGTCAGAAGGTTGGCAAGCAATATGCAGCTTCAGAGAATTTTTGCACAAGAAATCCTTCATAAATGAAGATATGTATATCCATTCTGATCATAAACCCTTCGGAAAGCAGAGTGAGAATATTTGGGGTTTTAAGTCACTTTATTGCACTGTATTTATTTTCTGTGTTAGTCTACTTGACTAAAAGAGGTGTTGTCAATGGCTATATTTCCTTTTTTCAATTGCTTTTTGAATATTTATAGACCTCACCTTTTATGTATGACCTAAGTGTAACAGAAATTTTATGGAAAATGACCTTTGAAGAAGTGGATTCAGATGCTTTAGGACTTGCAGCCATCCATGGAAGCACAAACTATCAAACACAAGCACGCTGATGTGACCTTGTGTGTTCAGTGAAACCATCACAGCAATCTGCGCTGGACTTCTGAATTTGAAAATTTGCAACTAATTAGCCACAGATCTGCAGTACTAATATAGAAAATAGAATTATCAGCAAGAAATGTGTTAGAGCAAGCAACGGTGAGGTTTTGGGGTGCTGTGCTGTTTTCTGTTCTTTTCCTTCCTTCTTCCCTTACCACACTTTCTCTTCTCTTCGCAAAATGGGAAAGAAAACGTGTACATGAGAAAGAGAAGCCAATGAAATGGTATTTACTGACATAACATCTATTGGTTTTGGAAGTCGAATCAGATAATTTTTGCTTGGAATTTTTACAAATGATCATTGAGATTTTATTTTTGGAAAAGGACCTAAAAATACTCAGTTATAAATATTTCACCATCTATTAGCATAACATTTTTTTACATTTTTTTTTTCCTCATGGGATCTAGATGCTTATGGTCATATCAGCTGCTACGAACACCTCGCTCTTACACAGCTCTTTGCATCACATTTAAAACATTGTAGATACGATGCAGAATGAATTGCCTGTCTTAATTTTCTTGCAAAGGACAATGGTATTAATTTAACGATCAAGTTCACCTATACTTTCATGAAATTAACTCTGGAATTATATGTCTGCAAATATAATGCTGCTTTTACTGAATAATACTGCTACTGAGCACATTAATAAATTATTGCTGTCTCCTATGATTACAATAAAATATTTTAAAATTAAATCCAGAGATGCAATTAAATTAATGGACTCAAGGAGAAATATAAAGCTATAGGACGTAGCAGTGTAAAAGGCTATCTCATGGTTGTGTGAGCCTTTTTGAGTATCAGATGGATTTTCATTATCAAGAGATCTGAATTCTTTTAGATCCCACATTGACATTAAAGGCAGGATACCATGAAAACAATGCTTAATATTAAGCTAGATATACACTCCTAAAGCTAAGAGAAGATTCTCATTCTTGGACAAGCTTTTCAAGCTCAGAGAGCTCATCCCTGCTTTTCAGTGCATTCTTCTCCCCTAGTCCCATTTTATGAAGTTCACCCACTGAGTCCCTCTTTCTAGAGTCCTCAAGGAAGCATCAGAAATGACTTTGAGAGTTCCTGTGAAGTGATATGGATAATTCTTATTCCTGGAAATCATTTTCTTATAACGTAGAGCCTTTGGGAACAATGGACCAAAAATGAGTCTAATGGGGTTACGTTGTATTTCTGTATTTAGGTGTTCAGATACAAAGGCAACAGAACCTTCTCGAGTAACAGCACTACCGAGTCCTGTGAGTATCTTCCCTTGAAGGAAACTGGATTTTTGCCATTGCTTGCAGTAGGAATAGTTTGTTGCATTAAGGATATGAGGCCAAATAAAGGCAAAAAAATAACATGTTTTGCATTTTTATTTTCATTGGTGCAAGTCCATGTATTTGAAGGGATGAGAACTTGGCAGAGGATGGATAGCGTGGTGTCAAATTGATCTCATGCCTACTGCTTATGTTTCATTGCGGTAGTGTCTTCCTGGCAAATTAATCTCATAATGGTCAGTTCAGTGTTGATTGTCTTTTTGGTCAGATGTTGTCTATTGTTCCTGAAGAATAGGAAGAATTTTTACAAGCTCTTTATTCCTTAAATAGTTTTTCAGTGCCCTTTGAAATATTTTGGTGTATTATACAAGTGATCATATATGAAGTATCCATGAAGTAAATCAGCCACAGTGGTTCAATACCATTTTAATTGAATTGTCTATGTATTTAAATTGAAATAGTCAATTGCAGAGGTATATTTGCCCAGGAAGCCCAGCTTATAAACCCAATTTATTCTGTAGCTAACAGAAAAAGACCTGCATAAAATTACAGAGCCAGGAGCCCCAAGTATTACATGTGCATCTTTCCCTCGGAAGACTGCTCCTTTAAATTGGTCTCAGAGAAAGAACAGTGCATTTATAATTTAGCTTGTCCTGAAGGAGAACTCTTCTCTGTGGGAGGATCCTCTTTAATTACAACTTCACAGTAATAAGATGAGAAATGAGCAAGCAAGAAAGTACTGCTGGAATGAGACATGATAAATCAGTTTGTCCAGGAAGCACGTTTATACCAGATCTATCACCACATTCAGCACGGCGCTATCTTTCTTATTTCAATAAGGAAATCTCATGAAGAAATTTTAATTGCATACTATTAGGTGAAAGTCAATGTCCCATAATGAGCAAAGTGAAACCTGCATTTTTTCTTCTTTTATCTTCATGCTTTGAGTTCCCAAGGATTAACACAGAATGATTTGCCCTTAAATTGCACCCTTTTTTTTTTTTTTTTTGTTCATTTGTCTGAAGGATGTAGATTTTAGGTAATTTAAAAGGCACCAAGCTTTTGCTGTATGCTTCATGCTTGCAAGTTGGGAGTCAGAGGGGAAAAAAATTTCCAATTTTCGAAGTCTCCTATTGTTAAGGGTGACTGAATGGCAGCCTGCAATTATATGATTTCAATGTAATTCATTCAGTAGGGAAGAGGCTGGTTCATAGATGCCTGGCTTAAAAGATTGGCATTGCTGTGTGATTAATTTCCAAACTTTGGAGGTATTTTCAACAGCATACAATGGAAGCATGTGACAGTGACATTTTCTGGATTTGTGCTAGGATTGCTTTATAATTGAAGTGCTGGGCTTGTGGGGATCACATTATCATTGGAGTTTCATTTTTCACAGGGTGAGTGTATGTTTGTGTGTATATATATATAAAAATATATATAATTTTATATATATAAAAAATATATTTATGCATCTGTGAGTACACATGTGCATGTACGTATACGGGACCACACACCCATGTGATGTGTGGAAGTGTACAGGGGGATTTTATTATGCAGATGTCTTTACAGCATGCTTGCACTTGCCCCTTTGATGTAGATGTTCGTGAGTTACTTTTTTTTCCCTTTCACTTAGGAAAGGCAATGATGAGGTTCATTCTTGAAAGAGTTGTAATTTAATGCTTGATTTAGGATATTTAAGAAGAAAAAAGTATTTGTTTTTTTGAGTGAATTAAATTTGCGAGTTATAATTACAGGCAAAAATTGCTATAATGGGCAACTGGGAAGTACCTTCTCTACAACAGCTTTTTTTGGTCCATTGTTTGTTATGGTCAATAGAGTCCCTAATTGCTTATATTTAAAGCTGTGCCAAATCTTCATTATCGGACCTCAAGCCACATGAACCTTACCTGAACAGAAAAGAGCTGAAATGAATCAGAAATAAAACCAAAACATTTTCTACTTCTCACCAGAAGTAGGATGTGCAGCATTTCTACCTCAAAGAACAGAAAAGTTGAGGGTGACGCTTTCAAAAATATAAATCAAAAAGTAATACCTGTATTATTTGTTTCTTTTAACTGATTTTCCTCATTTTGAACCTATAGGTTTTATATTGCAAGTTCTTGATGTAACTGTAGCAACCAGAATTATCCTTTAAAAATATAGGCTACCATTTTTGGTATATTTGTACGACTCTGGGAAGTTGGCTTGAAGAAGAATGCTACACTAAGGGGGAAAACTGGATTTAAAGCTGGCCATGCTGGGTGGAATTGATTCTAGCTGAAGGTATTCTGATAAAATTATTTTTGTCAGAAAAAGTGAATTGGATATTGCTTTTCCTGGAAAACTTACACTGATTTTAGAAGAAAAGCTTTTTGAGATGAAGATCCCAGAGTCAGGTCCATAGTCTTTGGGTTTCATGAAATCCCATGAAACTTTTACGATTCAGAAACACTTTTGAAGTCATGACAGAGAAATACTCTCTAAATATAGATGATTCCCTCTTCAAGCCCAATCTGAACTTCAGACCAGTATAAATGTTTTGAGGAATGGGATAAATGAGAGGGAAAGGAGTAAAAAGGCAAGAAATGAAACAAGTACTTTTAATATTTCTCTTGTGGGAAAGATTGTTGAGTGCTTGCAGGTTTTGGGTGTTCTAGTCTGTACTGCTGGCTTGTAAAGGGAAAAAATTAAAACCTGGAAAAAGCAAAAGTCCTAGTCAGCAAATTTTCCCCTAAACCTGGGAAAAAAGACAATGCAGTGTCAAGATACTTATGCGCTGCTCAAATACCCAAATTTGCATGGTGAACGGAAGCCCTGGGGTGAAATTGCCTGGGGCAAGGCAGCCTATTTCTGCCTTCTCTTTCTTACCTGGTTTTGACTTGTGAGGAAGGGTGGTGTGTGGCTGCTCTAGTTTGTGTATGGCATCTCTCCTTCAAGCTTGTACAACGTCCCCACGCGTTGTATAGGTTCCTGCTTAGCTAAAGTACGCAGAAGCTCACCCAGAGGTAATGACATCTCTATTCATCTGGTCTCACTGCGTTTTCAGAGTAACCCTTGCCTCGGGGTGGGGTCTTTAGGCAGACAAAATATTATAGGGCTAGAGATTGCTTTTGGCATTTCGGTAAAACAGGACCGTCTTTTGAGTGAACTCAGCACCACTGCAGGAAAGTGCTGGAGAATGTGAAACAGGCGGGAGCCAGCATTACAAAACGATAAAAGCTGTTAAAAATGTCAGATTGCCTGTTTGGACCTGGTAGGCACAGGCAGCGGAGTAGAAGAGGGGATGGAAAAGGTAGGGATGGGGAGACTCACACGGGTTGTGTTTCCCTCCCTTGGTGAAAGGTGGGTTTGTGTGATGGACAGACACCATGTGGGGGAAATTCTCCTCTCAGTGTGAAATGATTGTCTATTTGTTCTGCTTGCAGAGCTCCCATTAACGCCGGTGGGACTCATGGAAAGACTTCTGAACAGGAAGCCAAGAGCAACTGTGATTCAGAGATGAGCAATTTGCCCCATAACGTGAAGGTAGTTTTATGAGCTATTTATTCAAGTTGCTCTACACTGACATCAAAACTCTTAAAAAATGACCCAGTTGTTCAGTCACCTGGTCCCACTATGTTATACAACCACCACCACTTTGGGGTTTTTTTGCACACCTTCTGGGATGTTTGGGACACAGGACTGCAAAGGGCTTACACTGTAAATCCAGACCATTAGTATCAGAAGAAATGAGATTTTATAATACCATTCATAATTCCCTTCTCACAACCATTTTGTTTCTGTAATTTCCAAGGAATTCTAGTGTTCAGCATTAGCTATTTCAAAATAATTTCAATTTTGACAAACATATACTCAAAACAGACTCATAATATAAAATAACTGGTAGCCATGGCTGTGGTTTTTCTTGTGATAGGGAAGAAAGGGGTAAATAATAGGCTTTCCACAATTTTTTGTAAAAACAAACAGGTTAACACCCTCTCCCATTGTACTAACTCCATGGCAAATAATGGCTAATTGCCAATGATATCAGGTGTTTATGTACAATTTCAAGCCAGAGTTGCGGTGTGTGCAAGTATCAACACACAGGAAGTGCAGATTCTGTGTGGGTTTTTCTCTTTTCTAGATGTGAGTTCAAAAAATGGTGTATGTAAGTTGAGACAAGCAGCTGAAAGCCGGTCTTACAATGACAGAAAGTAGACTTTTAATTTACAGTTATTATCATGAAGAAAGGGAGAGAAAACTTCTGAAACTGCATGTTCTCTAAGAAGGGATGGAATGAGGAAAGTGGATGAGTGAGGCTGGATAATGTGTCAAAGGAGAAACAAAGCGGAGAGACCATTGGTGATAACTCAGCTCCAGTATACGGGATAAACAGAGGAATTTTACCAAATCCTCATGCATGAAACATATGGAATATGCAGCTGTAAACTCAAGCAACTGTATCCTGTTGCTAGTCAGGAAAGGAAAGAAGATTATTTGGAATGATTCCTGACAGAAGGAAAAACGTGCCAAGCTGTTATGACACAATATTCAATGTACTTATTTATGTTGCGGTGATGCAAACGGAGAATTTTCATTTAAAATGAATGAGGCTGATGGAAGTTGGTACTCTGCAGTGGTTGTTGAGTGGCCTTGATGTCACGGGCTGTGAAGGCATTTGGCCCCAGTCCAGTTCCTGTTCTGTGCCACCGGCTGAAAAGAGCTGTCTCTCCTGTGCCACCACCTATTTCCAGAGTGTCACAGGGATGCAAAGCTCCGTGAGGCTCTGGCTGTCTCTCTGGCTGTCTCTCTGGTCCAGAGAACATCCTAATCCAGTCACAGAGCAAAAAAGAGAGTTGTCCTAGCTGTAGCCGTGTTTTCAAATGCACTGTTGAGTGGGGCTGACACTGCTGGGGTAAGAGGGCTTGCTAGAGGCTTGCCAGGATGTATGGTTCAGGTTAGCACAGCTGCTTGGAAGAAGTCCTCCCTTTGCAATATGTACTGGAGTTTTATTGACTTGCAAAACTACCTAAAAACTAAGTACCTCTGTGATCCACTGTAGCTCTTTAACTATACTGAGGCTGCTTTTTAGTTATTTTCACCTCTAATTCAACATTTAAAGTTAAAACTCTCAGTGTGGGCATGAACTACTCTGTTTCAAGTACTTCTTGCTTTCCTAGACAGCAAAATTTCCTATTTTTAGGAAATATACCTCTTGCTGTAGATATCTTTTACTTAATTTATTTAACGTAGACAGAAAATCACAGGTGAGCAGTACATACACCAGCCTACACACTAATATAGGAATGCTTAAATTTTGCCTTATCTCAATAAGTGACTTTCCCTTCAGACGTACCGTTACACTGATTTCTCTATTTTAAATTTGTTAAAATTACTGCTAACTTGAATCTGTAATTCTTCTGATATAATATTTCTGAAATCTATTGAAAGCCTGTGCAATTAGCAAAACTCTTTTCCAATTATAAGTTTATACTGTCTTCTTGCAGCAATATTAAAAAAAAAAATAAAAAATCACTGTTGTGTGATACCATGGTGCAAAGCTCATGCTGAACATAGTTAACATATGTATGCAAGATAAAAGGTCTTGTGTTTTTAACACACATGTGTTGGTTGCCTGTACATGGGAGCATCTGCTGAGCGCAGGAGGTGCTTGCTTCTGGGGGAAATTACCTGGTTTGCAGGTGTAACAATTTCTGTGGTCTGTGAACTAGTAATTGGATTTTCATGGAGAAACTTTGTTTTGTGTACAATTTCAGAGCAATGTCATCAAATTTCTGCAACTTCTGTGCTATCGATGTGCTTTGGAGGACTTGGTTACATGAAATAACATTAATTGATTCTTATTTTTTTTTTTTTCCCCTAAAAGAATCCTTTCAGGATCGGAAACATGAGGACTATGAAATGCTTTAGAATCAAAATCCTTCCTTTCCCCAGATTCAGAGCTTTTGGGGTTTTCTGCAGCACCTGTCTATATTATATGGAAGTACCTTTACAACTTAGAGAAGTAGAACAAGGCGCTAGCAAATAGTGGTCCTTAATTCTGTAATCAAAGACATCCGATCCTGGCTGTAAGGGGTAACATAAAAACCCAAATAAAATACCTGATTTTAGCAGTGGTAAAAGGTCTTTAACCAAAGCTGAAGAGTTCATTCAAGGCTTGATCATGGTGGGACCTGCAAGGGTGAGCTAACCTCTCCGAGGTGGAAGGAGGTTGCCTCCCTGAAGATTTCTTGACTCAACAACCCATCCGCACACCGTGTACACCCACTTTCTCAGCCCAGTGACCCACTGAATGCAGTGATGAAAACTTGGTGTTATTTGACCTTTTCATCTCATTAAAATGCTTGGTGCTGGGCTTAGCTGAGTTTGGATACCACCATGGCATTTTGAATTCAGGATGACTATATAATATCAATTAAAATGACAGTGACAGGCCTTTTCTTGTACAACTCTTTAATACAAGCTGTAAGACACAGAGGGGCTTGGTGGTTTCTTTGTGGCTCGTTTCTTTCCTAGTCTCTGTATTTTCAACTAAGGGGACACGGTCCCCTGCCAGTAGATGCAGGCTATTTAAATGCTCCATTGGAGAGGGATTAAAGTTTATGCAAGGTCACTGGGGATGTGATAATTATAATCACAGGTTTTTGGCTCCACAATGACAGCCATTTGTTATTTTCGCTCGAGTAATTCCTGCAGCTTGGAGCTGTTGACAAGCGTGCACTGATTTACTGGCCCCCCCAGGTCCCAAGGCAGTGTCCGCTCTGAAGTCTGACACCCCTGCCTGGCTCCTGCTGCTTTCAGTATCTTTTCTGCTGCGAGCTGCAATACCGACTGAAAATTGGAGAAAAATATTGTGTTAGTTTATAATGGGATCAGAGAGAGAGAGAGAGACATAGGGTTGCTGAGTTTGTTACTACTCTGCAGCTTCCCCATTCCCCCTCCACGGCTGAGCATTTGTTTCTGTGTTGTGAGGGGATTAATAAACTACTGATGTGATTTACAGTATAAGACCATTGGTGTCTTTTTGTGGTGGAGAGGCCTTGAGAGCTTGGATGCAAAGATCAAGAGAAAAAAAATCCATTCTTTTGAGAAGCAGATCTCCCTTCTGTTCTTCAGCCTCTTCGTCTCCCTTTCCCTTTCTTTTTGATTTATGTTGCCTTATTTTGTTTGTTTTTGCAATCAGAGGTAAGAGCATTTTAATACATATTAAATGGTGATAAATTGAGAATAGCTGATGGGTTAGAGCCAATATGACATTTGTCTTTATAGGTGGGGAGATTGATAACTCATGAGTGGCGTGAAAAAATCAAGCAAAATCACTTAATAGGGAATCTGTTTTTTGGAGGAGCATTTTTCTTTTGTGCAGGCGCATGACTGCTGTGATAGCTCTTTATATTTTGTTTATTCAGCTTATCTATGTTTTCGCCAGGCCTCCAATTTCCTCACTCCTTTCTCTCTCTGAAACACCCCGACCTTCCCAATTTGCATTTAATACATTTAATACATGACCTTTCTCTCTCCCCTATTGAACCTTCAGCATCAATTGGTTCTTTGTATAGTTCAAACTTCCCTTTGCTCTTCTTGAATACATTCCGAAGTCTTCTACATCTGGTCCACCATCTGTGCTCTCACTTCTGAGCCCAAACCAGGTAGGTTCAGGACACTTCCAGATGTCCCCAGAAGAAATGATGGCAGTGGAGCAACTGGGAAGCTCAGTTTAATGCCAGATGAGCATAAAGAATTTATAATTTTCAGAAGCTGTTTGAGAGCCTTGTCTAACAAGCTGTCCTTGCCCAGGCCTGACGGTTTCCCCCAGCCCAGCACTGCATCCCTCCTTCTTCCTGCTCTGATGAGTTGAATTTGAGTTTGTCTCTGTTGTTTCCTTGACACTATTTAGCCTCAGACTTCTTGCTGCTGTCTCCTTCTCAGTACTTGCCTTTCTGCAGCTTTTTACAGGATCTTGCCCGCTTTCCTGTATGCATGCTTGGTACTCCTCAGAAATGGTTCGTACAAAATATCCCTTTCCCATCAGTCAGCTCAAATTTCCCAGACCTGCCTTACTCTCAGTTTCTCAGAATTAAGTTATCATCTGTCTTTCTTTACTCAAGGTATTTCCATGAGTGCTGGGACAAAGAAGCGCTGGGCATATATAAGGTCTGGTAGCAGCCCTGGTATGGTCTGATTGCAGATGTGGTATGATTCCAAAGCTCTGTTTTCTCAGGGAACTAGGCAAATAAGAAAAGTCTTCCTGGCTGTCCCCAAATAATCAGTGTCTGATCTCCAAGTCTCACCATTACTCCCAGCACATATGTCTTGCCAGCTTTCTTCTTGGTTTCCAGTAAGTGTTCCTCCTATAGAGCAGAAAATGACTTCCCCAATTGTTATGTGAGGAAATAATTCTTCTCTTCCACCCAGTTGTACCTCTGGAAAGCTTCTGACATCATCAATCAATGCTACACTCCTCTTGTCTCTCTGTCCCGTCTCCAAGACTGTCCTTTTACATTTCTAATGGTGAATTTAAGTCAGCTTGTTATCATTTCAAACCTCTCTCCTTTTGTTTTACCAATATGGGTATATTACCCTATTATTTCATGATTCAGGTCATGAGTCGGCATCAAGGTGAAAAACATTTGATTTACCCTTGAAGTTTAATTTAACATTTTTCTTCCATCTGTAGTTTCACCTCCAGAGCAATAGTAACATTTCCACTTATTTAAATCCTGCTTCAGCAGAAATCTTTATTTGTATTATTTCTTTCTGAGCTATTGTAATCTTCTGTGTTTATCTCTGCCTGCAAACCTGGCCCTGTTTCACTGTGAGCTAATTGAAAGAACTTACGAAGTTAAGTAGACAAAGTTCAGGAGAAAGGAAGGTTTGCTGAGAAAGGAAGGTTTGCTGTCTCTCTTTTTTTTTTTTTTTTTTACAGCAAAACTGAGGAAGTTGCTTGGTTTCATGTAGAGTGTCTTTGTCAGAGGCATCAGCAGAACCCATCTGTATAACATGTCAGATCCAAGGCTGAGTGGGAAGTCATTGGTCTTCTGTGAGTCCTTTTTTGTTATAAAATAAAACCTAACCTTTTAGGAATTTATAGAAAGAACCTCTTTTTAAAAAGCAGCACTTACCACTTACGTAAAACTGTCTTCTCCAATGCTATATTACAATGCGTAGAGGTTAATGTTGAGGAACAAGGACCTTCCACTGTTGTGCAAAATAACTATATTGAAAATGTTATAATGGTAAAATGAATCTCTGCGGATTCTAAGACTGTTACAAACATTGGTGAGTTAATTAGTACTTGTGAATTAGTAGTGTTTTCATCTGGGTAAAAAGAACCACAAAGAAGTGATTTAACAGTACTAGAACTCATGCTATTTTGCATTACATAGTGCCTCGCTGTGTTGTTTGTGGGCTGCAGTTTAAAATGCTCGCGACAGTAGCATTGGCCTCCTCTGCTCACCCCGATGCAGCAGCAGAGCCGAGCTCAGCAGGCACTTGCTATTAGCTGCCCATCATCACCGTCAAGAAAACAGATGGGTCAGAACCGTTACAGCTCACAAGAAACCTTTCCTCTGGAGATGAGTGTTCAGAAAAATGTGGAAGCAGGAAACTAGGATGGGTCTTGGGGGAGCTGCTGGTGTTTGTAAATGGGGGGCTGGAAGGGAGGCTGCAACTCAACCCTGAAAGCCGAAGGATTAGAGCTGAAGGCTAGGGATAGTTGGGGAATAGGTGTCAGGAAACCACTACGGTGGGTGAGAGAGGAGAATGGGGAAGGAAATGTGGTAGCTAGAGCTTTGAAACCTGGGATTTGCATGTCTGTCTGTCCATTTCATGTGGGATTCAGCTTGCTGCCTGTAGCAGATATGGGGCGATATTATGTAGGTGCCTTGTGTGAGCTTACTTTGTCATAGACCTGTATTTAATCATCTAAAAATGTCACAGCAAAAACAATTAGCTGTGTATCAGTGGGGACCTGTTTTGAAATCTCATGATTTATGGGCAAACTTGTATGATTTTTGGTGCAGGGGAAGGAGAAAGCTGTGCTGCATGTACTCTTGTTGGACATACTGGTCAAGCTATTTCCCAAATATCCCTAAAATTCACAACAGATGGGAAGAATGCAATGTGTTCCCTGTTCTACGTATTCTGCTGCATTTTGAGAATGACTTTGTTTAGCACTGAATTAGGCGGGAATTCAACCAACCCTTTATCACCCCAGGAAGTGGTGGAAGTGCAACTGAGAAGTCAGGTTTTCTTGCCTTGTAGTTGTTATCTTGTTGCTTTTAAGGCACTTAATTTTTACGAGGAAAATGCTCAAAGAAAACAGATTTGTGGCAGCATCAGCATGAGATGACTCGGGATTTGCTAGCTGAGATGTATGAAAGATTGGAGGTGAGGTCCTCTGTAGGGCCTCGGAAGATGAATTAGGTAAATAATACTTGGGTTCCATGGGTTGATAAATGTTATTTTGGCAAATTTTCCTTGTGCACAAGTAATCAGTGAGTGTACAGTAGCCTATCTCCTAAACATCCAACATACAATTACTTACATGAACCAAACACACACGGGAAAGATCTCAGTGCAGACTCTCAAACAGTGTTGTATTCTCGTATTATAACAGTAACACGATATAGAGGCAAAATGAGGGTCAAGTCATTGAAAGTAAGTACTGAACCACCCTTTAGCCATACCAAGGACCAACGGGAACATGATTCCATCTTTCCAGTATAGAAAAAGCTGTTATCAAGAGGAGAGTGGTTCATTTCTTCAGTTGGACCTCATGTTCAGCAAGAACTGATTAGGAAGTAATAGACTGAAATGAAATGAAGAAAGTTTAATTTACACTTCATAAAGAACTTTCTGACTTTAAGGACAAACAACAATGCAACAGCTGAGTTACTGAATCCCCATATCTGTAGGGTTTTACTGTTAGAAAGTGAAGAATGGTGGGATATTTGTTCCTGGAGTGGAATAGATAAAAGGATTAGATTATTTTTTTGTATTCTTTGCTTAGTTTAATTCCTGGAATCATGATCTAAACTTAAAAATATTATTCAGTAGCTTCCTCGCTTCCTGTTCTTCCATGCGTGAAGTGCTCTACTTTCTGTTCTATGTTTTCCACCCTTTTTAAGCTTTACATGGGTTGTATGCCTTTCTTCACTATTTTTGTAGGGTTTGTTTCTGGAAAAATGATGTATGGTCCTATTCTACTTTATTCCCCAGTGCGGCTGTGCTGGCAAAGTAAGTCTTCTGCGAACTCTTTAGTCCTGAGTGATACAGTGTAGACGAACGGTGCTATATAAATGTAAATTTCAATTCATTCCCTTCATTCATTCAACAAGCTATCAACACAACCTTGTCATTTCAATTTTTCACACTTTTTTGTGGGAGTCCTCTGTCTCAGTGAAGTCTCATTTCCTCAGCCCAGTGCCAAAGGTGACCAGGCTGTATTAGAATATACAGTCACCTTTTTTTTTTTTTTTTTTTTTTTTTTAACGTAGTCAGACATAATGAGAAGAAGCAGGAAGCCAGTCACAGCCTCAGCTAACCTTTCTCTCTGCTTCATTAACCAGACTACAGCCAAACAGGTAATGCTGCCATCTTCACCACTGTCCAGGTACCAGTATGTGCCCTGTTTGCAATATTTTTCAAACTTTGGTAAATGACAAACTTTAATACGGCTTGATAAAAAAACACTGAAAATATATTTACATAGGGAATACTAAGAATAAGAATACCCAAGGCAGGGAGGGAAATACATTACAGAAAAATTATCTTTCCAAATCCCCCCTTCCCATTACTGCTAGAAAGAAGAGACACTTTTGCTTTTGCTGTTCTTCATAGGACTTTTTCTCCCACAGATTGTTTGAATATAGATTTTTGCAGGTGAATGTGGCCTTGCGTGTGCTTACACAGCCTCTTGCTTAGAGATACCAGTTCTTCGTGTTAGGATTAGTGACTTCCCAAATAGTTACTGCCAACGCATTCAAGAAGAACAGGATAAAAAAGGTCCTTCAACAGCCACCCATGGTATTCTGACCGTTTCATGTTTCTACTTAATCATCTAAGTGCAAAAGAGCTGATACTCCCTCTGGCACGTAGAATGACATTGTCACTGATATTTCTGCTCCCTGACTGGCCAACATTAAGTCACTTCTCCACAGTTTTTGAGGTGTTTGTTGTTTTGGTTTTTTTTTTGCCACATCTGGCCTGTTTACACCATGCCTCTTGACATCCTTCCAAACACTTCAAGCCACCCCTCTGATGTGGTCCTGGTTTCACATCAAATTCAGTTTATCCATTTGTCCTTACAAAGGACAACCATATTACAACATAATGTACATGTGGGCCCCTGTGAAAGCTACATGATTTTATCCAAGATACGTATGTTATTACCCCAAGAATCCACAGGGAGAGTCCAAAACCTTTTCAATGTGAAGTTAGAAACATTTGATTTTGATCTGCTTTAGCACAATGTGTACTTTTTAGAATAGAATTTCTCTGCCATCTCTTAGAGACACTTCTCCAATGTCTGACTCCTGAGCCTTACAGAGTTGAAAATTATCTTCTTATTTATCTTAACGTCTCATGCAATCTCCCATACTGTCCCTTCCTATGCCTCCTGTATTAATTTTTTTCTTTACACTCTCTTAACTTCCTTCTGCAATCTTTCTAGTCCTCCTCTCTACCTAATGTTTTATAGCTTGCATATGCCTCTTTCTTAACCTTAATTACTTTTTGCACTTCCTACTCCTAGTGTATTTATTGCTTGATAGCACACATAAGCCTTGGCATATATTCATTTATCTTTGGATGTTTCTCATTTGCCTTTGGTTCATTTGGTAGTGTTTCTGTATTTCAGCCAGAAGTCTATGAGGTCAAGATTCACCCCGACATTAGCCGTGTTTCTTGGGGATTTGTGCAGCAGTTCGTTTACAGCCCTTTTTGATAACATACTGATGTTTTCAAGCGGTACCTCATGACCAGCCTCATAGCTTTCTATAATATTATAACTGGTTGGCTGGATGAGGGCAGAGCAGCAGATGTCATCTACCTTGACTTCAGCAAGGCTTTTGACACTGTCTCTCATAACATCCTCCTTAGGAAACTGAGGAAGTGTGGACTAGACGAGGGGACAGTGAGGTGGATTGAGAGCTGGCTGTGTGACAGGACTCAGAGGGTTGTGATTAATGGAGCAGGGTTGAGTTGGAGGCCTGTAACCAGTGGTGTCCCCCAGGGGTCAATACTCGGACCAGTATTGTTTAATGTATTCATCAATGACCTGGACGAGGGGACAGAGTGTATCCTCAGCAAGTTCACTGATGATACCAAGCTGGGAGGGGTGGCCGACACTCCAGAGGGCTGTGCTGCCATCCAGTGTGACCTGAACAGGCTGGAGAGCTGGGCAGAGAAGAACCTAATGAGGTTCAACAAGGATAAGTGTAGGGTCCTGCACCTGGGTAGGAAGAATGTCAGGCACCAGTATAGGTTAGGGGTGGATCTGCTGGAAAGCAGCTCTGAATAAAAGGATCTGGGGGTCTTGGTAGACAGTAAACTATCCATGAGCAAGCAATGTGCCCTTGTCGCCAAGAAGGCCAATGGAATTCTGGGCTGCATAGGGAAGAGTGTGGCCAGCAGGTCAAGGGAGGATATTGTCCCCCTCTACTCTGCACTGGTGAGGCCACACCTGGAATACTGTGTCCAGTTCTGGGCTCCCCAGTTCAAGAGAGACAGGGAACTACTGGAGCGAGTCCAGCGTAGGGCAACAAAGATGATTGAGGGATTGGAGCATCTCCCTTATGAGGAAAGGCTGAGAGTGCTGGGACTCTTTAGCCCAGAGAAGAGAAGGCTGAGGGGAGACCTTATTAATGTTTACAAGTATCTAAAGGGTGGGTTGAAGGAGGATGGAGCCAGACTCTTTTCAGTGGTTCACAGTAACAGGACGAGGAGTAACGGGCACAAGCTGGAACATAGGAAGTTCCGATCAAATATGAGAAAAAACTTCTTTACAGTGAGGGTGACAGAGCACTGGAACAGGCTGCCCAGGGAGGTTGTGGAGTCCCCTCCTCTGGAGACTTTCAAGACCTGCCTGGATGCAGTCCTGAATAACGTGCTCTAGGCAATCCTGCTCTAGCAGGAAAGTCGGACTAGATGATCTCTAGAGGTCCCTTCCAACTCTGAAAATTCCATGATTCCATACCTTCCATACCTTCTTTCAAGAGGCATTTCCTCCGCACAGCCCTGCTGCTTGCCGAGGTGCCCAGCAGTTAAAGACCCTATGGCATGCTATGGAAAGAGTAAGAAAACTGTGTCTTGGTTAATACTTTGAAAACAAAATGTTTCAGAGGCCACTGCTGCACATGTGAGTTATTGTTAGCTTGTGCCTTTGGCTGCTTTTCATTACTAGAACCCTATGGGATTTAATCAGGACAATTAAACAGTTTGACAGTTGTTTGTTTTGTGGCAAAGAAATTAATATTTTATTGAACTCTATTTAGCAATCCTGTTCAAAAGGCACCAACCTAGTGGTAAGAGCCTCATATTCTACTCTATCAGGCCAGTAACTCTTCCTTTTTTTTATTAATAATAAATGTTGATGATTTAAATAAAAATGTAGATATTAGGCACATCATATTTTTGTTTGCTAATACAACAGATTGATGCTCTGCCTTCTTAAAGCAACTTTAGACTGATAACTCTCTATATTAAATTCTTCAGAGTTATCTGAGTTTGGAGCTACCTCAGTGGTTTTACATCAGCAAAGTCAGAAACAAAAGCAGTTTTACTTCACGGTAGATTGTAATACCAGACAAGGTGGAGGACCTGAAATGGTCTCATTCTCAGGGTTTTTTGTTATTCATAGGTGTCTCTGAGTCTACTTTTCTTTCCTCCTGTGCCAGCAAGTCATATTGCTAAATTCAATGCTCAAATAATGATATTGGCTTAAAATAATATTTTTTCAAAACAAACATTACTGTATTTTGACTTCTTTTCTGAAGAATTCATCTTTGTGCAATTCATTGTCACATTTGTATGCTATCCTCTACCTCTGGTTGGAAAGGGTGTTATTGGAGAAAGGGTGCATTAAAGAAAATTGCACCATAAAATAGCCATCCATATCCTGGTCAGATCCATGTCTGACAAAATAGTATGTGATGTTCATGGCAGGTGGATGTTAACTAAGATTTGCTACGCAGTTTTGGGTATGTCTGCTCCAGATTTTATACTGACTTGTGTGGGACAAGAAACGTGGGTTTAACATAGCAAAATTAGCACATAGAGAAGGTCAATTGCTACTCCTTGTTATGCTGCTGCTGTTCACTATCCTTGAAGAAAGCCACAGGAAATCTGATGAATATATTTTTAATTATGTTTTCTTATAGTAAATTACACCAAAAATGCCTCTGATGATGTTACCCATCAACGTAGTAGAAGATAACCCCGGGAAACAAAAATAAAAACTGAGTTGGAAATCTACAGCTGATTTATAAATTGTCTGCTAAAGGCAATTTACTCTCTTTGTCTGCTGCACTTACCCAATTGCTGCTGAAACTAATTGCTCTTTTCTGGGCATTCTTTAAAGAAAAAAAAACCCACCGCAAAACAAAATAAACAAAAATGCGTGCCAATGTGAAACAGTGACTTGTAATCAGAGCTTCCCGCTAATTATCAGCTTCTTATCGGAGAACCGTGTCCAACACACAAATGTAATTGCAAATGACAACATGAACGCTGGCTATGACAAGCACAAGGTGGAACATTTTCCAGCACATATAGAGCTCCGGCAGTGTCAAGGTCTTTTTCAGGTCAGATCCCTAGCAGCTGATCTAGTTCTGCGCTGAGGGTGATTCAAAGGTTAAGTCTTATACCAAAGGGCTGTTCTGGTCAGACACATAATTGGAATAACAAAGTCAATATATGTTGCTGGTTGTGGGACACAATCTTCATTTGATCTCTCACACGGCAGATTAATTAAGTGTTATCAATTAATGGCCTGGTAAAAGTGAACACCCTGTTAGTCACTTTTCCAAGTAGTGTCAAGCATATGCAAGCCCTGGGGGGAAGGAGAGGGCTGGGGGGGAATCACCCCTGAACGGCGCAATTGCTTTCCAAGAGCTGGAGAATAAAAATAACGGGAATATAGACAGCAAAAAGTAACAACTAAATAATAATGAATGTTTTCCATAGGTTCTGTTTTTACAGTGACTCTGAGATTTGAGTGGAACTGTGTTTGAAATCATTCGATCAGGGTCTCATCAAATCTCTTTGTAAGAAATATTGTTCTTATTATTGTACGTCAGTATATATCAAATTGCAGCAAGCAACATGCAGGGATGAGCGATGTGATACCTTTGAGCACCGAGGGGCACATACCTGGAGGAACAGTACGATGGCCTTCCTTAACCCTGCTGTGACTGCTCAGGTGCACGAGTGCGCATCAGTGTGAGTAATTGATGGTGCCAATTAATAGATTTGCAGTGTTTAGGGTGTCCACTCAAGAGAGGTAGCAAAGGTGTTTCTAAGCTCGATGGAAAGAATAGTTCAAATATCCTTTGTGTGTGGTGTGATTTTTTTTTTTTAACCGATCTAGTAAATTTTGCACTTCTAAGCTTTTAGAGCTTGATTTGCAAAAATGTAATCAAGCATCTGAAGTGCATGGGATCATCTGATACTGAACTGCATCTATCGGAAAGGTGCTTTGGGTGTAAAGCAATGAATGTCTTCCTTCAGCTCAACCAGCAACAAATAATAGAGCTGAAAACCAAGCAGTCCTTGCTGCTCTTCCTTGTCAACAGCCTGTTTTAATTTTGCAAGTGCACCACCAGCCACTGTTCCAAGACCTTGCTCAGAGGATGCAAACGGGCATTCAGATTGCCTTCAAAAACAAACTGGAGAGAGACATTTTTTAGAGAGTGTCTGTCTAAAAGGCATTTGTTAACTGTTAGCCGTCGCTCTTAATGTACTTTTTCTTGATCATAGTAACACATTTCAGCGGTTTGATTTCTTTCAGTCCATGCAACCAAAAAATTATAGAGTTTGCCACCACGTACTTTAGAGTACTGGTGATGTTATAGATGTCTGAAAGGCTGCATAGGTAGGCTTAGCTTACAATGGAGCTCTCGCATGTGGCACAATGATGTTCCACTGACAGGGAACTTACATTTAGAGCAAAATTATTTTGTGGGGGAAAAATAGAATCCAGTTCAGACCAGAGGGAAACAGCTTGTTTGTGGTGTTTACGTTTTAGTTGCCAGTAGGCGGGATGTTTTCCCAGTCATGGCACCTATGTGACGACAGGATTAGCACACAGGCTGCAAGGCCATGGCACGCAGCCTGCAGAGTGCTGGGGCTGAAGAACGGTGGAAGTCATGCCCTGCACAACTTCTGCTTTTCTTGCTTTTCAGTAATTGCATGTATTGTTTTCTTTGACCAGTAAGTGGATTTAATTGTGGACCGAAAGAGGCTTCAGTTATCAGATGAGAAAATGAATGTAGAATGTGCTGAAAATCATTTTTAGCATCCTGTTTACCTGTCTTTTTTCTTCCTCTGAATTTTGCCTCTTTCAATCTTATTAGATTGTTGTGTTGTTTTTTGTGCATCCTCATGGGTTTGAACATTGCCTACACTGGTTCCTGATTTTTGCGGATTTTCCAAGATATCATAATTCCCCCAAAAGGCCCATTTTGGATGTCTAGCTTTAGATATCTTCTGGTAGTCTGTATTTTAGATCACGGGGGCTTAGCACATTTTGTAGTATCTGGTTACTAGGACTGAGTGGATTGCATGGATCCTTTACTGCAGACTCCAAAGAGAACAAGAAAAGTTTGACCTCTCATGCAAACAGATTTTGGGCCAAAGCATCACTCAGGTTTGAATCTGAGAGATATCTGTTTTCCCTTTTCTTCCTTTTCTCTCCCAAATATGTCCTGCTGTTGTTCTTACTGTTCTTTGCTAAGAGGTGAGTTTGTAAACCAATATCCCCAAGGACAGGCATGGAAATGGTCCCTGCGCCCAAAGAGCAGAGATCCATTGACCCATGGCAGGCCAGGTACAGTAATCCATACTCCTTCATGGGGAACGAAAATACTTTGAGACTATTGAGCCAGCACAGTTAGTGTGTGCTAAATTATCAAAGTTAAAGATCTGAGTTTTCTCGTGGCCTCAAGCAGTATGTGTCCTCCCACCCCATAGTTGCTGTTATAAGTGACTGATGGCCAAGCAATGGTAGGAGAATTGTTTCATCACAACTTTTCGGTGCTAAGACAATTCAGCTCTTCCTAAATTGCTTAGCTTTCCAAACTCTCTATAACCATTTTGATCACTGAATAATGTGCATGCTTCACCATAATTTTTGTGATATTTCTTGATAGGACACTTTGTAATAAAATCACTTCTAAAAATGCATTTGCAAGTTGCAACCATATTTTTTAAGCAGAATAATCTTCCTCAGTTTTGTCTCCATGATTAAGCACCAGAGTTTATTTCATATATTTTGTTTTATTCAGCTTAACATAAGCAAAAGAAATAGTTCCTAAACCCTCACTTTTTAAAAATATTTTGACATGTGATTTACTGAAGTTATCTGATGAACTTCAGAACAAATATATGTCTTCTTGCCTTCCTACAATACTGTGTGTAATAGCTGTGGCTGTCTGTGTTTTTCCACATTGATAAGATGAAGAATGTAGAATTTCTGCAGTCTCCATTTGTTATTTGGGACAAAAGGGATAATACCTTTTCTGTAGCATTTGCTATTTGCCCTGTACCGCTTACAGCTTACCCCTTTTCTCTGCTGTTTTCTTGTTTCTTTGACCATATCCATGAGGCAGAATCTGTCAGTACGCAGATAATGCTGTCACTTCTGCAAACATGTTTCCTTACTTACATTTTGGTATTGATAGAGAATATAGCTGGAGCATCAGTGCAAACTTCCCTGCCACATTGCTGCCTGGTTCTCCAGCTGGGGGGTGGAAATCAGCTAGGGAGGAGGTGAGCAGAAGTCTTCTGCCTGTTCTATAGAATGGGGTAAATTGCAGGTGAATTCATTGCCAGCACTGGCAGAGCAAAGCCAGACTGGCGGGTGTTTGAGGTAACGAAATGCTGAAGGTCAACGCTGGACACCTTATTAGCAATTGCAGGGTTTCTAAGACACTGAAATTTGTTGCTGCTCATCCCCTGGAAAAGGCTTTGCAGTTGCTTAGCAAAACCAATGGGGAGCAGTACCAAAATCTTGCTGTTGGGATGTCTTGCAGGTCTGAAGTTTATGGTACCATGGTGGTTTTTTTGCCAAGAACTTCTACGTATGAGGATAGGAGATTTTCTGCCAAGCTTTTCTCAACAACCTTATCTGAGATCCTGAGCTCTAGCTGGAAAAATGTTCCACTGTCATATTTTCTGTACAGTTTGAGTGATGTTTTCTGAAGTGTAGGGAATAGTTGGTGCCTTAAAGCAAAGTGCTTGACCCTTGCTACAAGCAACTGCTGAGTACAGAGTATGTCATTTCCCCTCCTCCAGCCATTTCACGGGTAGGGATGCTCCCACTGACGTGCTCCTTTGAAAATGGCACTGAAGCTGCAATAAAGGAAGGCTTTTTCAGTGACATGATTCAGTAACACTGTTGTCCGTTGCAAAGAATATCACAAAAGGAGGATTTATATACTTAATATGTTTATGCAGGAGATCCATGACATCCTTAGGATTCTTACAGTACGGCACACCTTGCCTGTTTTCTGCTCTGCCACAACACAGTCTTCCCTGCAGATTTTTTTGGGAAAGCAAAACTCAGTCATCTTATTTTTGCCTGAAGCAAATGGATTGGCAATGTGAGGAACAGAGAAGTTCATCTCTATGCCAACAGCACGAAGACCTACCCTATCAGAGCAATGCAAACCCTCTGAGTTGTATACGTAGCACGAAAAGATGGAAAAAGGGAGAGATAAGGTCTTATGACGTGAAGGACCATCTCCTATTTTCTGTTTATCTGAATATTTTTTTTTTTGATTGCTTCAGCAAGGTCAAATCTCACTGCCAAATTAGAAATGGGCAGTTTTAATTTATTTTCCACCAAGATTTTTGACAGGACCTTAATTCCTTTCAAAAGAAAAGTTTAAACGTGCCAGGCACAAGTTCTGACAGTAAATGGCGAATTTTTTTATTTTTTTTTTTTTAAATTTCCAGTACCTAAAGCAATGTCTAACTATACTCTGACAAAACCCTTCCGGTTCAAAGAAACACTTTCTACTACCTGCAAGCATTTATCTCAGTGTGGCGACAGCTGGCTGCTTGTCTGAACACGTTCAGTTACACAGAGGGATCAGGTTATGGAGAATGCTTTTCTCCGCTGATGAACTGGCACGTATTTATGCTGCAAAACATCTACCACTCTAACAGAAAACCAACGCAAGATCTCATGTTCCTATTTACTCTTAGAAGCACCCTCTCTAGTATGGGTTTGACTGGCGTCATTGCTCCTCTTCTTGCAATAAGTTGCTATTTCATCCAAGAAAGACTGGGAGAATCTGGACTCTCAGTGAATCCCTCAAAGCCGTGCTTTGGTGGATTGAGGAGACTGCATGGCTATTGCAAGCTGAAAATCTGCAATGCTGATTTACCCATTTGTATAAAACGGTCTGTTTCCACTCACTTGCCTGAGACCCAGCTAAGGGAAGCTCAAACATCACACCGCTCAAAAGATGTTACAGAAATACAGCATTTCTGAACTCAAAATATGGTAGCACCTCTAAAATGGACTTGCCAGGTTCTGTATTTCTTCCAGAATTAGTATTTGTATGAACCTCTTGTTGCCTCAGAAAGAGCCACTGTACGTCATGTTACAATGTCGCTTGTCTTCAATTTAACCTCCAGAATTTTGGGACAATTCTTAGGGAACTTACAAGGGAACTAAAAGCTGACATCTTTTTCGCTTTTACATGTCACACAAGTTTATTTAAGGCCAAATCTACCAAGCAGACTTTCATGGCTTATAGCTGTGCCCCTCAGAGTGCAAGGTACACAGCCTGGGCAGACCAAGCCAACAGAAACTATTACACAAGAAAAAGTGAATTTAAGCTTAACAATTATTTGTTAATGGGATTGAAATTACTGTACCCTTAAGGAGCAAAATTACTCTGGTATCCTTAAAACTACATTTGGAAATGCAGAGCTGCCAGTGTTTCTGTACTGGGGTAGCACTCTAAATGTAGGCAGAACCTGAAGTCACTTTCCAAGTTGATTTGCTTAAACTATTGCAAATGTCTTTGTGCACACTGTTACATAAATGTAAACCTTGCATATATTGCTTCAGCTTAAATTGATTTCTTTCTGAATTAAGCCAAATTGAAATAAGCCAGGTTCAAATTGATTTAAGATTGTCCACGTGGATTTGCAGTGGTGTGACTAAATTGATTTAAGAACCTTTCTTCAGTTAAACGAATGCAACTTTTATTACAGTAGGTTCTAAGTGTTGTGAGATCTGGGGCTAAAATTTAGTTTTCCATTGTGTATGCAAAGAATCCCACTTGGCTAGCTACATGAGTAAAAGGAAGAGTTTGCCCTCCAATGGTCTGGAGTCTTCCATAAATGCAAAATGAGATTATCAATGTCCTCGTGACATATTCATATATTTTGTATTCTGATTGATAGAGAAATACAGTATTGTATAAGTAACTAGAAAAAGAGAAAATCTAATCTTAGGGCTTTGAGTGCTGCGCCTTTTAATTCACGATCGAGTGGCGATCAAATATATAACAGAGGGGATGCAAAACTATAGAGTAAACATAGATGTGGTCAGACTAATGATACAAAATACCTCTTTAATTATGTATTCTGAATACACACAGGTTATTTAAGTTGCTTTTACTTTGTTGTACTGTAAGAGGAAATGCACCCAGTTTAATTGTGTCCCATTGATTTTTTTTTTTTTAGCTTTTGTGAAATAAGCCTTGTTTGGCATAATGAAACTTTTGTTTTCTTCAGATCTTCTATATTGTCTCTTAAAAAATCCACCATTTACTCCTCTGCACTGAGCAAAAATCTTTCCTTAAAAATGAAGAAAGCACAATGCCCTCTATTTCTGAAATCATTAGAATTGACTTTTAGACAATCAATGTGTTAAATGATGTAATTATCCAATGGTTCTTTCCCCATTTAAACCAGTTTGAAAGTTAAAGGTTTGTTTTAGATCAATTCCAACCACTTTGTGTGCAAATTACACAACTGCCTTTTCCTTAACTTATCTCACAAATCCAATTCAATAGAGGCATGTCCGTGTAAAATGGTGCTCTGATAATGAGTAATTCTGAGTGGGAATGCTAACTTGTCTAAAGACGGGGAAAAGCCCTGACTCCCGAATATAATATATATAAGCCAGAACCAACTTAGACAGAAGTTACTGTCAACAAACCCATTGACTTAGGAGTTTTCCTTTGTAGGTGTAGGACATAGAGCTTTATTGGCATGGTCTCAGGCTCCAAAGCAGGCTCTGTAGTGTGGACCCAGCGTCCACAATTGACTCCCACCTATGATGAGATGAATGTCACCCTCAGGGCCAATCGCCTCCTTGACAGAAGCTCACTGCATTTGTCAGAAAGTCGCTTGGGACATGACGCAGCTGCCCCCAAATATTGGTGCTATTTCAGGCATCCTCAGGGAAGCCACAAGTGGCTGCCAGCTATGGTGCCAGAGCCATGAGACACCCGCTGCCATCCAGAGAAGCAGCTGGAGGGCATGTGGGACTCATGAAATAACACTGGATGCCTGTGTTTTGGATACAGAAAGTGAACCCTTGCTGCTGAGGGCCCTGACTGTTCTGCTGTAGCATCTCAGGTGCCAGGTGCTAGGCTGCTGCTACAGAATGAATGCAGGAACCTGTGATGGAGGCCACCATCAGAAATGATATTTGTGCTACCAAGCAAGTTCAGATGAAATGTGTTGAGGCCAGCTGTACCCATCCAGTCCCTTAAGTCTTACTTGGGCTCTGTGTCCTAGGTTTTCCCTGGTGTGGCTCACTGGGAAATGACAGTGGACTATGTCATGTTTCCCTCGTCTTTTCTCTCCTACTTTCCTGCTGACAGGTCCCTCTTTTCTGTTGCTCTGTAAGCTTTCCAAGCAAAATCTGCCCTGGCTTGAGGAGGTCCCAGTCTAGTCTAGGCTGCTACTGTGCAAGTGATGGTAAGACTGTGGCATGATGAAACAAGCACATGCACACATACGGAGTCTTTAGTGCAGTGCAATGCCTCATCTAAAGAGAGAGAATTTGTCCCTGTCTTAATACGTAAACCAATGCAGGGATCTGCATGCCTCAGATTGCTTTAGGTGATGGGAAGCTGTCAGTTGATTATACAGTACGGTCTAGGTGTAACTGAGGATAAAATACTTTCAATTTAAAAAAAATGTGGTGTTAATTGTGCATGTTCTTATTTACTTAGATTTAATTATTGAAACATGGATTGTCAATTATCTACCATGTATCAATTGACTAAGAAGAACATTCGCATTGTGTTAGATGTATAGTCAAGCATACCTGTAGAAGTACGTTATGTGGAAACAAAGATTTTCATAGCTTCATTAGCATAGGTTAACAAAGACTCAGGCCTGCAGAATACTCTACCCACTCGGCTTCACGGAGTTGTGTATAAAATTGACCCCTACCTACCAGGTACATCTTACAGACCTGTGTCTGAGCAGTTTGTTGTGTACTGAAAATGAACATCCTTTGCATGTTACCTAAAATTAAGTATGATGGGAATCCCAACTTTTGTATTTCTTTCTTAGTTTTACATGTACACTTCCCCACATAATCCTAAAATTGCAATAATATCCTGCCCCACTTTAATAGATATATTAATTATATTTCTCCCCCTTAATGGGCTGCTCACTTTATGGTTTGGGGACACAAAAGTAAATTTTAAAATCAATTATACAATTACATATGTAGCAATAACAGAGCACAGAGCTAATCGTCTTTGGGTCAGGACTATAACCTTCTCATAATGCGGGTTTCATTAGGGTAAGGTCTATTATTGCAAAGAATTACAGAAATAATAGGAGTGGGTGTATTCAGCAAGAAATAACAAATGAGGGTCTTTCCTAGATAAGAGAAGCTGTTTGCTGGCTGCAGTGTGATAGCAGGCCCCTATAGTGTATGTAAATTGATAGGGTCAACTTCCCTTGGTGTATGCAATGCACAGTGTACAAGAATTAATTTTCGTATCATTCTGGAGAATGGCAGGGGGAGGGCTTCCAATTATCACTCATCATTGGATACAACCAAGCTGAACCGCAGAGCCAAGTGTATGAAAAACACTGCAAGGAGACATGTGAAATGGGCTAAACGCTCCTAGTGTAGCACACTCGAGCCATTATGCACTTAATGTTTTCTGTTATCTATTGGGTTTGTAGCAGAAACAATAGTTGACTTTGTGCATTGTCTTAGGTGTGCCTTTGAAGAATATGCTTTCTAATATTGTTTGTAAAAAAAAAAAATAATTGCACAACACTTGCAAATATTCACCATTTTTGTATGTGAACTTGGGTTTAATACAGCCGGTAAGGTAAGCTTTACACTGTCTTTGTTTCACGGTGGGAAGATGATTTTTATGCCAGGTAAAGGATGTGCTTTTCAAAAGTACCTAAACATCAAAACCTCAAAAATTGTAGTTGTAAATACGGGAGGTTGATTTTCATATAACTTTGAGGTTCTGGAAGGATAAAGTTAATTCAGCATTAATGATCTTGCATATCATAGATGGTCTGATAATTTTACACTCAGCAGCTTGCCTAACTCCTGACTTACCAGTCAAGGTTCTGGTAACCATTGGACTATGCAGCTTCCCTTCAAAGTGAATCACTACCTTCTCCTGGTGTACATAGCTCCAATGTGAATGGGGATGGAAAAGCAAAGGCTCTCCCTTTTCCCGATAAATTATGGCACTGCAGGGCGCAGATGGGGAAGGCATGATCTCCTCCGCGTAGCTTTTGCCATCCCCCAGATTCTTACAACATCTGCATGGCGTTGAGATGCCACATTGCCGTGTTGGGGGCTCTGTGGGATGAGGGCTACTCAGCCTTTATTTACACCATTGAGTTGGTGACTGCTAAACATTTCGGAAGCTTCTTAACACAGGGAATACAGCCTGTTGTAAAAATACCATGAGTATAAACAAGGATAAGTTAAATTGTAATTTAATAGGGCTTCCTATTAAATTAATTGTCTTACCTTTCTTCTTTGTCCTGATGGAACATCACTGCTTAGTAATTACCTGTTGTGTTTGTTAATGCTGCCTCTCAGCAGCGTGTATGGCAAAAATTTGGTTTCGTACTTGAAGAAATAGTTTCAAAAAAATGTTTCTCTGATTCCTAGGCAACTTTGAGAGAAGTATACTAAAGTGATGGTTTGAAATAGTATTTCTGGGAGTGGATTCACTATTGCCTTTTAAAACTATTTTTGCCTCTAAGTGGTTAATTAACGAGAATAAAAGAGCCAATATGGAAGTTGTTTTGGCATTTCTGGCAAACTTCCCCGCTTCCTCAAATGATCAAACCCAATGCTTGTCCCTTGGCTGACACTCCTTCTCTTCCCTTGCACTGGTAGCAGTGAACCTCCAGGGCAGGTGTAGGCAGGAGGGGCAGGTAAGCAGGCAGCTCACCTCTCCATACAGAGGTGGACCTATGATTTCTCAAAAGGTGTCCTTGAAAGATAAATAAGGAAGCCAGATTATTGTCAGCAAAGTTAACTTCACTCTTGAGATCTCTGCCTTCCAATGGGAAAATTCCAAGTGATCTCCAAACAGGACAGTGTCCCAGAGATCTGCATTCTCTTGCAGCCATATGAGTCTTGAGTTTTGTCTCCTGTAGCTGTTGACAATCTGGTTTTGTCTTACTGACAGCCTCTTGTTAGGACTGGGACTGGAGCTGAATACCATTTGGGGTTGAAGTCTTTGGGCAGAGTTGCAGGTACAAGGTTAGCGTCTTGTTGCTCACACCCCCTGCAATGCAGGTAGTGTCTGCCAGTGGAATGGTGAAAACAGAACTGCTTGTGTTTTCTTTCCACCCATTTCCTGGGGAGACACAAAATAGCAATAAGATTGAAGATTGTAGGAACATACAGTTTTACGCAGAATACTTATTTTCACCTGAGACCGAGCATGAGAAATTCCGATACTAACTTCTGAACTTCTGGACATAGTCCTCTTGGAAAGCAGATCAACCAGTCCTCGTTTTGCTAGTAGCCAGCCGTTGGTTGCAAATGTCAGAAGCACAACTCCTCTGGTTGTTAGCCTCCGTAGCAGCAAAATGTGAAACAAGAAGGACACGATCTCACGCTAATTTTACATTCTTTCTTAGTCTGAATATTGATGATATTTATTTATTGTACTTGCGGTAAGACAGTGACAATGGTCATATGTATGACCAGAGTGGGTGAGACCAAAAGCCCATCTAGTTAATGTCCCATCCCTGGCAGTGATAAGTGCCTGTGTCTCAGGAAGAGGATAAGAGAGGGCGATGACGAGGAGCTATCACATTAGGAAATACTCCTACCATCCAGTGATGTGATTTAGGGAATTGTGCCACAGGTGGTATCTTTGGGCTTAATAGCCTCAACAATTTTTTTTTCCATAAAATTGTCTAATCTTCCACTATTCTGTGTGAAGTATCACCTACTGGGATGGTATAAGAAGTCTTAGCTTTTGGGGAAAAACGAAGAAAGTACTTACATGTTGTAAAAGGCTCGTTTCCTAGCATATATGCACAAAAGGCCAACACAGGGGTCAGGCAAGGTGTCTCCTGTGAGCATTTTCTGAACATGGTCCTTTGAAATGGTGGCTTCAGCAGCAGAGGACAGGGCACATATCTGTTGGCCCTGATTTCAGTGCAGAGGGATTCTTTGCAGGATGCAGCTGCCAAAGTGAGGAGCATGTATGAATTCAGATTCCTCAGGTGATTTATATTTGGCTGCCTTGGACTGCTTTCCAGAGCGATGGCAACAGGGATATCCTCTATTGTATCATGATCCATCTGCTAAACATCAAGTCTCTCATTTGATGTGCAGTGTGTTACGGCACCTTGGTGAACTAGGTGAAAGGAAACTCTTAATCTGTCAAAACAAGGTATTCTCCCAATCTCGGAAACAGCTGAAGTTTTAAAGATTAAATGTGAGTACATAAATATTTGAAAAGCAAAGCAGCTTAAGGACCTAGAAGTGTTAAGTTTAGCAAATAAAAATGCTTTTCTGTAAAGGAGCTTTATGTTACAACATCTGTATATGACACTATCTGAATTTGTATTCATAGCATAGCTGTAATGATATATATAATTTAGTTTTCACTCACCAATATATGCATGTATTTTACAAAACAGTGGATTTTGCAACAGATAAAAAAGATGGCTCTGTCATGACAAATTTCTTATTGAAGCCCAAATTTAGGAAGACATTTAAATCTATACTTAATTTTGAATACATTTTGCTGTGTCTTGACATCAGTAAAATTATTCGTATGCTTAAAATCAGAAAAGTCCTTAGGTATCTGGTTGAATTTGGGCCTAAATTGTTAATTTTCTAATGATTTTTTTTTTTTTTATTTCAATACGAGGCCATAATAAACAGCAGATTTTTGCTCATTAAATGTGATAGATTCAATGAAATTTAAGGATGTGATCCTAGTGGTTCAGAGCAGTATTCTTCAGAGTTTTTTATATGGCAAAATTTAAGATACACCTGACATTTGTAGGTCTTTTAGACTGATAACTATCTGAAAATGACTTACTAAAACCACTTCAGCTATAAATGCAGCAAAAGTAGCTAAATACACCGGTTTAGAAAGCTTAATATAACTTAATCCTGGCATCTTTTTATAACACCCTAAAATACTTTGCAACATGGAGTGAAGGTTTTCTTTTCTTAAAACCCTATTATGAAGAAAGTTAATTTCACTTTAAAGTCGGAGGCCTTACCTACCCGGCTGCATTACCAGTCCTCTGACAGGCCTATTCAGCCGGGCCCTGCTGATATGTTGTAGAGATTTGAAAGTAAAGAATTGCAAGAAGTGCAATTTAATCCCAAAGTCATTACCTAAATGCTGAGATAGGATGGGGATTACCACCAATGTAAATGAGATATGAGACAGCCAATGGATTAGGGGACCCTTTCTTTAGGATGACTTCAGCAAATAGGCTAAGATAAGGAAATCTTTGTAATTACACGGAGCTACACTGGTCAATTCTGACTTTTAAATACTGAGGCGCTGGAGAAAAGAGAAAAAAAACCCCTACATATGTTATTCTGTGCAATATTAAGTAATTCCTTTCTAATTCTACACAATCAATAGAAGAACATCATGCCAAATGAAAAGATGAGGGCTGCCTACACGTTCTTTTGTGACTGGTATCATTCCATCATTTTTGGTAATATCATTTCCAAATTAAATTTTATGGTCCATTACATACTAGCTCAAACACTTTTCTAATGGAATCTTAAATGGAACTGACTTGCTTTGCGTGGGGTTTGTCTCTCAGTTAAGATGTTATTTAGTTCTAATTATCAGATAATGAACTCAGGAAATTTAATTTTTAATATTTATATGTCAAAAGTCCATTGTACTTTGGTTAAAAGCTTTAAATTAAAAATTATCATGGACAGAATACTAATTGAATATTTTCTCTATCTATAAGAGTGAGAAATGTGTTACATAGTTCCCAGATTAGCTTGTTACGCTGCAACTGTTTACTTAAAAACTTAATTTAGTCTTCAGAAATAAATCATAAATAAGGAGACCTGGGAAAATGAACCTGAGAAGCTTTATGTATAGAAGCTTAAAGTATCTCATGTCTTTATATGCATTGTCTGAGCTTCATATCTGTAAGATATCGCTCAGGTGTATAAGCGTATTTACTGCATATGCAAATTCTGTGCATATACACAGTTTCCACATAATACTTGTTGTTTTTTATGGGTTTTCTCTCCATTTATACTTTCTCTCCTTGCCTGCTTTCACTCCTCATTTCCTTCTTATCAAAGAATAACACGCCTAACTGTTTTTTGTTATCCTTTCACATTTTAGAGCAAGCTGTCTCAGGAAAATAACTGCAGAAATGAGAAAGGGATACTTCTTTGGACTTAAAAGGTTCAACAGGTGCCTGTCCAGTTGTGTGTCCTTAACTTGCCTCTCTGATCTTTCTGTTGGTGTCTTGTGGTTACTGGTCTGTGCTGGAAAGGGGGGAAAACTGGGTTCTATTCTTTCTCCTGCTAGTGTCTGCTTGGGTGACCTGGGGTAAGTCCTGTAAAGTGTGAGACTGAGAAAGGACTGTTTCCATACCTTGCTATTGTAATAGACCCTGGTGACTGAACTAAAGCCTCTGCAAGTTTTATATAACGTGTATGGATAGTGATCTTCATCAAAACATGTCCATACCAGAGAGCATTGCAGCCTACGTTCAATGGCAGACAGCACAGAGATTGAAGGTGAGGGTTAATCTTGCCCACACTGGTGTTTAGGTCCTTTATTCCCTTTGCTAAAGGAGGACTCGTGTGGATTTGACCTTGTCCTAAAACTCCAATTTTTTTTTCCCAAGAAAGGGAGCAGGTGGAACACACTTTAAAAATTATTTTTACTCAGAACTGGAGTAGGTACCAGCTCCCAGTTTTTGTGGTGGCTTAGTGGTTAGGGCATTCTCTCCAGGGTGAGAGACTTGGGCTGAAGAGTAGGGTATTTTGGGTTCTACCAAATGAACACTTTGGGCATATTATCTCAAGACTGTTTAGTTTAATATTCATAAACAGTACTCAGAACAGAGACTGGACAGCTGAATCTCTACATTCACATGTGTCTTATTGATGTGTTGTGTAGTCCCTCTTCATGGTTTAAAACTTAACTTGGGCTGAGTGCTGAGATGTATGAGCTTCTGTAACAGTGGTACACACTCAGCAGTCTCATGGATCTTCTGGAGCACCTGCCAAAGCATGTGCCATACAAGAATAGGGCCAGAAAGTTGGATTTGTTCAGCTGGGAGAAGAGAGGGCTGAGTGGGGATATTATTGCTGATTTTAGCTGCCTAATGAAGGTTGTAGAGAAGACAGAGACAGATTGTCCTCAGAGATGTGCAGAGAAGGGATGACAGGCAACAGACACAAGTGGTGTGTGCAAGGAAAATTTCAATTAGATATAAGGTTTACAGTGATGGTGCTCAAAAACTAGAACGGGTTGCTCAGAAAGGCTATAGGGTATCTGTCCTTGGAGATACGCAAAACTTCCCTGGTCAGGACCCTGAACAACCCACTCAAACTTCAAAGCCAGCCCTCCTTTGAACAGGGAGTTGGACCAAGTGATGTCCAAAGGCCCCTTTCCAAGCAAAGTTGTCGTTATCTGCGTCCTAAAAGCTGTCTGAACTTTTGAATTGGTGGGATGTAGACATGTATCACCAAAAGATCCTTTTAAAAACTCACTTTCAAGAAATCTGGATGTAAATAATATTTTCCAATGTTACTTAGCTGGATACGTATATTTAAAGTGGATCTGGTATTGTTGGTATGACATGATTTATGAGTGCAGATGATGTATCACTTTCCTTTAAAGAGACTGCCATTTATGTGTCAATCATGATTAAATTCCCATCTAACCTCTGATTTACCAAACCAGGCTTGCAAGCTTCTATCAAAGAAACAAACTCAAGCCAAACAGTTCCTCTCCACTTCCTCCTCCTTTGACATTATCATAAGGAGAAATCTGCTCAGTCAGAATTTGCTGTCAGATTCTCCAGGTGTGAGTTTCTTTACTGGAGTTCGTTTTGACTCACAGCCCTGGAACTGGGATTGCAGACTTCACCTGCAAGGGCTTTGAAAAGTAATTGTTATTGGGAGAGAGAATAATGCAAAAGGTGCTTTCCCCTGGTGGAATCTAGAGTCTATTTTCTAATGTCATCCCGGAGCATGCCAAACTTCAAGCCATTCATCAGCTCTGAGACCTTCATCCACCTTGTCTCTTTTGGAAGCACGCATTCAAGTAGCCAGCCCTTAGTCTGTGAATGCTGTTGCATTTGTTGATATCAGAGCTTTCTGGGAACTTCCTCAACACCCCTGAAAGGAGGAAATCTGTCATCTTTTCTGACATCTTTGTTGCAAAAGCAAATGACATAATTCATGGATCAACACTCACCTGCTCTGCAAGTAAGTGCACCTATGGGGCACCACAAGCTCTGGACACGTAAGAAGTTATAATCAATAGGCTTGACCTAAAAGGCCATGGTTTTGATTGGACCAGCAGTTGTATTAGAGAAAGGCCAGGCTTATTATTGACTCATTTTCTGCTTCAGATCCCACAACTGAACGATTCCCTATCCCTTTTGTGTTAGTAAAAGCAGAAGGCTTGGCAGGAGGGCAGGCAAGCCGAAGAAGCGAAACCCTTGGTTTTGCATGAAGATCCACACATACAAATATGCTGTGTTCTCACAAGTGTTGGGCTGGGTTTTGTGTGAAGTATAGAGTTCTGGACCATGCATTATCTGCTGACAAGGAAGGACAACACCGTTTAGTAGATTAACCATTATCTTCCGTATGGAAAACAATGTTTTCCTTATGAAAATACACTGCAATAAGCTGGACTCATAACAGGGGTCAAATGCTCAGAAGCTGTCAGCAAAGCAGGGAGACCATCTGCCCATGGTGAGACAGGCAGTGTCGCAAAGGGGAGTCTCATGAGTCTCTCCCATCAGCACAAAATGGTGTTGCGCTGGTTACTGGGAAATCATGGTTTGGAGAATGTCTTTACTAAAACAGTAGCTGCAGCAGGGAGCGTGAAAGGATTTTAGCTGATGTCCAGGCAGCAGAACACGACTTACAATAGGTCTGCCACCACCTTCAGTGTACCCTTGGCCCCATAAACACATGCCACATGCTTTCCCTTCCTATCAGCCTGTGGTAACCCTCTCAGAAACTTATCCAGAATTTGCAAGGTATTCTGAGATGGAAGGAGTTATGCATTATAAATCAGTTGTAGGTATTATCATCAGCTGCTGAAAAAAGCATAGCAATGGGAGGAGCCTTGAAGAAATAATTGCTGTGTATGTTAATTAAGTTTAGTTAGCTTGTGCTCACTGCCCAGAAGTGCACATCACCCTGAATCAATTAATACCGGAAGAATGGAGAAGCATGAAGAAAGCACAAACTATTATCTCTGCCCTTGAAGACTGCAGTCTGATTCCCCCTTATTCTTGCACTAAGCAAATATCTTACATCTAATTTCTTTCCAAAGTAAATAAAGAAAATTTCTTGAGACATATGTTACGCGTGGACAGATAGTTCATTGTTTTTTAAATTGAGTGAGTAGGCATACATGGGCATATGTGTTTCTCACGTAGCTGGTATGATAGAGCTTTCACATTCATTTTTGCTTTTTAATTGAATAGTAAATTAATTTGATTAATAAAAATCCTGACTAGCTTCTGAATGAGAATTAAAGGCAGACTAAGCATATAAATGTAATATCTTTCAAACCACTCATTTTGGAAAGCTGCTTCTAATTTTTCTTTTCCTTTTTAGGGCTGTAGTGTGAGACTAGAGTGGATGCAATGCTGTTCTTAAATGTTTATTTCCCTTCTCAATGGCTATTTAAATCATTGCCAGCAAGGATATCTTGTAATCATTTTGTGCTATTTCTTATTCTCTTTTAACATTATACTGTACTCTTTCTGAGCGTATCTAATATCACATGATAGAAATTATTAATCTTTAAGCAATACCTGACAAATATTGGATACCTTAATTGAACAGTTTAGACACGTCTGACTTATTTTTTCCATCTTTAGAGAGACCTGTTCCTTTTACTTCAGTGCTATTTTCCTGTTCTTTTAATACATGTGTTATCTTGACTCCACGGCGCTTCAACTGAACCTAGGAAAAGTCTCAAGACGTTGGGAGCATGACCCAGCTGTATTATTTTTTGGTGACAGGTAAATAAGAGACTTTCTTCTTCTCAAAAGCTTAGTCTGGGAGGAGTAATGAGAGGTTACAGCAATGAGGCAGGAAACCCAAAATAAAAACAGGAAGATGAGGATTGGTTGGGATGTCAAGTTGAAGCGCATACACGGTATTTGCTTTGATCTTTGTCTATGAAAAAACATATGCGAAACCTTGTTTCTTTATTTGCTGTTTTAATATAAAGCATTATTGATCCTTTGTGCATCGATCTTTTGATCTAGTATCTCTTAAAACTTCACTTCTCCGATTTGTGGCGTACACTGGAAAACCTGCATTTCTCCGAGAGCCCTTCTGTGTGCAGCAATACGCTCCAGTCACTCCAAGGCCAAGATATATGATTTAACAAACCAACAAATTATCTTTCAATTTCTAACTGATTTAAAAACAATTGCCTTACTGTTGCTTCAGAGGAGGGTGGGTCTTTCACTGTCACAAGGTCACTTTGCAAGTTTTAATTGCTGGGTGCTGTTCTGTCCTTTCATGGCTTTCTAAGTGATAAATAGCTCATCGGTTCAAAAGCTAGTCTATATAAACAAGCTTATCTCTGCCCATAGTCTTTAATGAAAAATGAGTTGTGAGTATCATTGTTAATCATGGTAATTGTTAATGTTAAGAGGGCTGGTATTATGAGTTTTCCTATTAGGCTTTCAATTCGTTATATAAAATGAGCAATCCAGTAGCCATCTATAGCATTCTAATTTTAATTATCTAGTGGCTGCATTTCAGACCACCCTTTCTTTATTGAGATTAACAAAACCTTTAATGCAGTAACCAGTGTCTTTTGATGTAATTGGGTGAAGTTACTTGAAATGTTCAATATGCAATTGTATCGTTAAAGATCAACTCATCACACTACCATGTGTTTTCTTCTGGGAATAGCTCTCTATTCCTTTTTATTTAGCTTACCTGACTTACAGTGGCAATTTTACTAGTGTTTGTTCTGCTCTATATTAAAAAAACTCCACATATTTTACATGTATAAAATACAGGTGTGTAAGGAAAAAAAGATAACAAGGGAAGACTTCAGGACTAATCAAGCCTAGCTTCTGTGAAGAAGTTAGTGTGTGAAAAACAAAAGGACAGAGGAACAACAGATTCAAACCCACACTAAAACTTCATACCACTCCTTAGACAACCACCAGTGGTGTTTAAAAGAATTACGGATTACAGTATCCAGACAGCAACTCCTAAAAACTCACCCCACTTCATGCATGTCTGCTTCAGCTTTGTAGGATGAGGTTCATATGAATGTATCTTCTCTCCATCATTTGAGAAACAAGTATTCATTACAGCAGCATCGTGCCCATTTAAAATGGATCAAGCGGGAGAGCTGCTTTGAATATATCTGTGTGTGTCAGTGATGCAAGCTAAAGTGGCTAGCATCTCCCATTTTCTTGTTTTATATTTATAGATGATTGCATAATAAAGTTCTACTTATGGAAATGCAAAAGATGCAGAAGGTGACATTTACTGATCTATGAAAGAATTATTTCTTTTATCTCTAAAATAAACACAAGGTTTCTGCTGGATAGAGTGTGGGAAGGTTAAGAAGGATACGGAAAGGAATAGGTTATGGAATTTCCCAGAGGGAACTATTATATTTTTAAGAAATTCTTACACACAAACTGGTCCACACGTGGATCTGTTTATCATGGGAGGAAACAGGAAGACATGTGGGAGCTTGACATCACACCAGAGGCACTGGGGCAGCAAGATGTTCGCAGCATACCTTGGTGATACAAACTGCCAGGAAGGGCTCTCAGATGTGGATATACTTAAATAACTTTTCTAATAGCAGTAAATGGTCTTCTGCAGGTGAGCTGTTAACTATCTTTGCCATTTGTACAGTTTGAATTATCATTGATTCAGACATCAGAAGGCTGGTTTGACTTCGATGTTTACAAAATGTTGAAAGGTGAAGGATATTCTTTGTTCTTGCATAAATATAAGGTGTTTCACTCAAGGCTGCAAATCCTTTTATTTAATGGCTACATTTGGCCATAAAATATGATCTATCCTTTGTTCTCAATGCTGAGTTAGTTTCTTTAGGTCATAGAATAAGGAACCTCAAACTCTGACTAGGGTCCTTTGGTGATGTATTTATTTATTATAATTTTATCACAGTAAAAATCATCTTCATTAATTATGAGGGAAATTCAAACAATGATCCAGGAACATAAAGATGCTCTGCATTTTGCACCCCTCCCTTACTTGGTGTGTTCTGGGTTTTACAGGCTCCAGGGGAAGATCCTATTTGTACTCATGAGGATGTGTCTGCCCATGAGGGTAGCAATGATTGTAGCTGGCCATAAAGGATCTGGTGGTTCTAATGCCATCACTCCACACTAGCACTGGAGAAAGTCTAAAGAAGATAGTAGGATTATTATCAATATTATAGTGCAAATAAGAACCAACTCTCCTATTTTTAATTTTGTTGGTAGATGTTCAATATATCCATTTAACACTCCAAGCATGACCTCCAGTGAGAAGTTCATTAGCTAAATACTGAAATTTGTCCTGACCCCCAGCAGAATGGAAAAGGACTTGGTGTTATGCAGGTCCTGTCAGTCCCGGAGTGCTTGTCAAGGTTATGAGTTAAAGATTGATAGTGTAGTGACTGCACAAGCATTTATATGAGAGGGGAGAGGTCACAAACAGGCTCTGGGTGTTAGATCCTCTGTTACAGAGAGGGGGGAATATTGGCCAGAATGCAAGAGTAGTTGTCAAGAAGAAATCTGTCTTCTGTAATGCTTGTTGCCTCTTGAAACATATTTCAAACTCTTAATGAACTTACTCATATATCTCCAGGTATAACTTCTACTCCTCTGCAGGTGCAGGTGGAGCTATACAAGTAGCTAATAAAATAGTGTGTCAGTCTCATATATATCACAGGTAGGCCATATACGAAAAGGCATATAAAGCCTAGGAATTAATTCATGATGTGTCCACCACATCCTAGGCATAACCACCAGCCTATTCTTCCGCCAGATTGCTATTGCACATTTGCTTTTGCAAACAGTCAACTGCACAAACATGGTACGTGCTGCATGTTCTCAACATGCAGTGAATTTGTGTGATAAAGAGAATTTTGTCCATGGTATAGAGGGCTATAACTCTTTCAGGGCACTCTATCTGAGACACTAACAGGATCTGATTCTGGTAAGCTTCTTTTATTTTAGGTGAACTATATCTCTTTCAAAACTGTTCTCTTTCAAGCCCTCAAATATTTTAAAAAGCAAATTTAAGTTTACAGATGATCCAATATCAATATGTCTTGATCAAGGAAGTCTGCCGTTGCACGTTTTGTCTTATGCTGCTGTTTACCTTCAAAAAGATAAGTTGTGACACACAGTTTTAAAGAAATATTAGCCAGATTTATTGTGCACTCTTCAGCTAAATGTACTCCAGTACCAACCCTTTTTCCTTACTTGGTGGTAATGGTGGCTTTCAGCTCTAATTCTCCCTGAGCATTTTGCAGAGTCATCGTTTTCCCAGCATGTTTTTTCTGATTCTGTTTTTTTTTTGAACGTAGCATGAACCAGGAAAATAAGACCAGCTTTAGTAAGTCAATTGTCTGCACCAATCTCTCCTCTGATTTAAAGGAGGTTATTTTATGTCCGTAGAGATGGCCTATTTTCACCAGGCTGAAGTCTCAGAAGGTCGTGGTTATAGGACACGTATTTTTGGACACAAAGTTCTGCAATGTTTTTTTCAGTGGTGCAGGTGGGCACGTAGAAGTGTTTCTGGCTGTTCAACAGAACAGAGGGTACTAGGAGACCTCTTAGTTTACTAAATCAAGCCCACCACCACCACCCCTGGCCCTACGTCATTGGGCCAATGTATTGAGCCAGTGTATTGAGCTCCATTTTACAAGTGGTTGGTTTCATTAGCTCTGTTTGTACCATGAGATTCAGAGTAGCTTTCTGACATGTAGAGATTTTCTTCTAATGTCCAAGCAGTGAATGTCCAGCAACCATATCTCATGTCTGTCTTTCATTACTACCTTGCATATAACAAAATGCTTTAATCTCTTTTTCTTTCCTTTAATCAGCCTGGCGGGAAGGATATTTAAATTTGTCTGTCCTTGATAAGATTGACCAGAATTGTACACAGTACTTCCATTTATGTGGTATGCCATCCTGTAGGCCACACAATAGGGACTGTAGGCATTCCTGTTTCAAGCCAAACAACTTGTGATGGAAGAAGAGCATCTTTCATAGAGGGCACCCAAACAAGAGGATCTGCAGAATGACCTTCAGAAGAGCTGAAAGTCATGACATTTCTGTATGGGAGTGCAAGGCTCGTATGACAGGTAACCTCCATACAACTTCTCCTGGAAGTCGTGTTTGGGACTTGGATCGTGTGTGTGACTTAGTAGCTTTTCCAAATCTTTTGTTCATTTTCTTTATTTTGGAAGAATTTGTTGATGGTCTAACTCTCATTAACCGTACGCACACCCACAAGTCTAACCATTCTTTAATCAGGCTGAACTTCTTGTGTCAAGACAGGAGAAGTCTGTATCAGAACCAAATCCCTCCTGGCTCTTTGTCCTCTGCCCAAACCCCTCAGTCATTTGTTATAGACCTCTGATGGAAAATAAAGTCAAAGACACGTCACCCAGCAGTCTGGTCACAACGAATCTTTGTAGTTCCAGCCCCTAAGTTATAGAATGCGCTGGATAGGTAATAGAATGGAAATGAAGTAATATTTCAATATTTTCATGCTGCCTGCATTACAATTATGATGTTAATTAATTATCTGCCTGGCAGTTAACACCATGCAGAGGCATGGTTGCGGTCGACTTCCTGCTGTTCTGCTAGCAGTGAGTAATTAACCTCTCCTCTTCCCTGGGATTCTCTACAAGATCATCAGCGTGTTGATGATATAATTATTATTAATTCAGTTTCTGTGTTTCGTTGACATTGTTAATTACTTGTCGGTAATCAGCTAATGTTTAATCTTCCTTGCTGGATAGCTTCTTAAAAGGCTGCTTGAAATGGTTTAGAGAGGCTTCCCAGCACATTCTCACTCCTCATTGCATCAAGCGTCGGACAGACCACTATTCAGAATAAATTACTATCTAAGTACTACAGAAAGTCTACTGAAGTTGGGGCATTTTGTTGGGGCATTTTTGGATCAAATTAAATTGCTGTTTTCACCGTTGTAAGCAAGCATATGTAAAACTGCTGTCAATAAATCAGGGAAACAAGTGGGATCCCTTTTGGTGCCAACTTTAAAAATTGATCTCACTTACAAAATTGTCAATATCATTTAAAGAGCAAAATTTAATTTAGTGCTGCTTTTTGTTTTTAGAGGATTAGTGATTTTCCTGCAAATAACTGTTCATGGCATTTTTACTTTCAGCAAAAGTAAGAAATCTCTTTCCTAGAGTCTTGACCAACTATGGAAGCATATGGGCATTGTATAATAGGTGAAAATTCCTTTAGCAAAAATAGCTTTCGCACAGATTTTAAAGGTAATGCCAAAAGTTTTTCTTTTTTTTTCCTAAAGCGTTGTTTAAATGCATATGTCTTGAAATCAGATTAGACCGGTTCTGTTTCCCAGTGCAATAAACAGAGTGGAAAGTTTGAAAAAACATTTTCATAAAATAAAAGAGTTAGTGTTAATTTTTCAGCATGTGGCTATATCCACCAAAGATACTAGTTCACTTTGCTTTAAATTCTTAGCTGGACTTTTATCAGAATACCAAAAAGACATCAGTTTATTGGGGTAGAACAGTAAACAATTAATTGTGTTAGGTGTTCTCTTCTTTCGAGACTGAAACTACCCCTGCCTTTCTAGGTAAAATATATAGCTTAAAACCAGAATAATGTGAGGACACCAGAAGTTCTGATCTTTGGCAGAACTGGGCTTAAACTTATTTATGGGATAGAAAGGCTTTGAGAAATAGCAGTCAAAGGAAGACCTTGAATGAACAGAAGGTACTTGATAAAGGAGATCATACATTTTTCTCTGCCTGGTACTGGTAAGGTCCCAATGGTAGTATAGTACTCAGTTTGCAGTATTTTATTTCAAGAACACTGTGAGAATACATGGGCCACGAGGAAAGAGTGAATTAATTGATGTTTTCAGCCTGAAGCAGAGAAACTCTGCTCGTGGTAGCAGTCTTCTATCCGCTAGGCTTCTGCAAAGAAATGGAACTCTCTCACAGCTGTCTCTATGAAGGCTGAAATACAAAGAAATATGATAACACTGCAGCCAGAGACTAGAATTAAATGTTAGGAGAGACTCCAAGAGTAAGAACAGACAGGAAAGCAGAGCTAGGAATTGCCGGGAATTAAATTGGCCCAAGGAAAATGGAATTAGATGAGTTGAGTAGGAACGAGAGAAAGGAAAAAAGAGGAAGGGAGAAACACCAAAATGAGCAGAAGTCCTGCAAGTAAAGGGAGATGTGTCGGAGATGATGAGGGATCACCTGCAGTGGAGAGAGTGCTGGGAAGTGGAGCAGTTGTGAAAGGGGATCCCATAAGAGCAGTAAAGAGATGGGGAAAACAATAGTGCAGTCAAGCAGGATGAGAATAAAGAGGCTGTTTGGGAGACAACAAAGAAGAAGGGATTAGAGGAGAAGGAGGACAATTTCTGCAAGGCAGGAATAAGGACTTGGTTTTATTTCAAGTGGAGTCACACAGCAAAGGCTGCAAGCAGTTAAATGGAGGTCCTTCCAATGCCATTTTAAAGCTAAGTCTTAATTGCTTTGTTCTGCAAGGACTTCATGCCACAGACCCTGCTATCTTTTGCCTGAGATTATCCTCAAGTTTTGCTTTGAACCTGGAGCTTGAGAAGCTCGGAGCAAAACTCATCTGATGCCTCTACTTTATACCTTACATCAGATGTATATATAAATATATATACCCTGCAAAATGCTTCTACTTTATACTTATGATTTATTTGGAACCACAATCTCTCCTGTGTCAACTAGAAAGTGTTATATGTATACCAACCCTAAAACAGCTTTAATTCACATGAAATTTGGGACCAAAAAGCACCATAAATGTCGGAAAATGTAAACACACTTCTTTCTGGAAGTTTCAGTCTCACATTTAAACTCAAACACCTGAAGGATAATTGTCCACTTTTCCTTGGCAAAGCCTAGTCTCACCAAGATAACTAGCAGGATTGTGTAACACAGAGTGCTACACTTGAAGGGGAAACGGAACATTTTTTATTTCCTAAGTTTCACATAAAGGTAATATAAATGAGCATGCAGATTGTGGAATGGTTCATATTTTACGTATTCAAGCTCTGGTAATAGGTGGGAACAATATGAATTGTACTTGTGTACCGAGCGAGGTCTAGTTACACAGCCTGCCTTTGATAACACTCCTCATTTTGTAAGCTATATGACATGTCAATTTACTGTTTTCATTTTGGAGACTGAGAATGTTGGATTGAAGCTTCAAGATCAAAACGAAGGTTAAAACAAAAGAACTGTTGATTTCTTTTTTTCCCAAGTGTAAATATTCTCATGTATCGAAGGGTGACACCCTGTGTTATCTGGAAATAGGGACTCCTGTTGTACGTTCCTTTTACAGAGGGAGGATGGTTCAGTTGTTATGGTATTTGTCTTGAATGTGGACAGCATGGGTTTAATTCCTTATACTGTTCCAGACTTTTTGTATGACCTTGGGGAAATCGTTCAGACCCAGATCCTCAACAGTCAGTACTTAGATGTCTTGTGTTTGTGGGGCTGATGGGATCTGACAAAGTCTGAATTTTGAATGTTTCTGTTTAATGAACTATTTGCAAACACCTTAATGCAGGCAAAGCACAAGCTATTAGGTCATCCACTGTCTCTGTGCTTCAGCTACACCTCTGGATATTATTTGTTCACTGTTTGTTATGGATGCTGTCTAATAAGTGTGGTAAATCACACAGTGTGTCTGTTTTCTCGTGCGATAACAGATTCCACAATGAATATTGAACACTGATTTTTACAAGTATCATTTTGAGATGGGAATGTGAAAAAATGGCAATCAGCCATTGTCCCAAGTACTGCTGTAGGTAGGAAAGAATTTTCAGGTTAGAATTCTAACACAAAATGACTGAAACAATGATTACACAAGAAGCCAGTTGGGTGACAGTCAAAAACACGTGAAGGAAGTTTCGCAGTGTTTCTCCTTGTTCTGCAGGAGGCAGCGCAGAGTGGCACAAGCTGATCAAAAGTGAGAGGCAGCAATCCATCAGGAGCCAAAATCCTGTTTTTACCCAGAACGGTGTGAATCTGGCACTGCCCCAAGAAGTCAAGGGCTTTCCTTCGGATCTGCAGCAGGTTGTTTGGGAGCAGGAGCTTTACTGGCAGTGGTGTGGAAGATATTTGAACCAGCTTCGGTTATTGCACACAGTTCACATCAGAGCTAGTGATGGTCATTCTGAAGTTAAGAACTTTTGGGGTTTGGCCAAATATCTGAAAGAGATGTAGCTTAACTTTACAGTTTCTTAAAACTGCATGCTCGATCCCCTGCAACTACATGAAATTATCAGAGTGCTTAACATGCAAAATAAGATTTGACGTTACATTTATTCCTGTGTAGTGAATTCAAGGTCAGTATGAGCTATCGTCAGTTGCTGCCTGAGTATATTACTTGAATAACTCTACTCAAAGACCAATAAAATAGATTTCCCACAAACAAGCTCTAGAAACAGTATTTACAAAATTCGGTTCCCCGTATCGTAATTAACCAATTTAAAAACCATATTATCTTATTTACAGAATACAATGGCAGATGGTAATTAAAAAAAGCTGTCAATAAAAATGTACTGAAGTTTTAGCTGAGAAGACTTAGGTTGGTTTTTTTTAATCTAGTTCTGATATGGCCTGTGTTTTGGTAACACAAGAAGAATTTCCTACCAGTAGGAAATGACAGTTTTCAAATGTTTTTAAAATGTCTCTGGTTCTAAGTTATAACCTTGGAAATGAGTCACTGAGAGTCAATCTGTACATTTAACCCTCCATTACTGCAGCTGAAGCCACCCTACCCAGTTTTTCACAGGCAGGGTGTCTGTCACTCTCTCCTCAGTCTAGTCTACACTACAAGAAGTTTGCTGCTCTATTCATGTGTGCTTTTACCAGCATGGCTCATGGTGCACCCCAGGGGATATATAGTACTCTATCAGTATAAATGGGGTTTTGGGTACAAAAAAAGGTAGACTTTTATTACATTGCTGAAAATTTCTAGTGTAGGTTGTCTGACTCACTTTTGGTGGAACCTTATAATATAATTGTTAATGGTTCCTGTAGGTGTATAGTGCCATAGCTTCATGGATATATAGGAAAGTGAAGGTGGCACCATGGATGCCTGGCATACACATGAGCTGGATCTTCCCTGAAGCCAAAGGAGTGATGAGTAGGTGGGAAAGCATCTCTGTTGACTTCCTGTTCATCATCATCAGAGAACTGTTTACTATATTCAAATCAATTAAGCTGAGCTGCTGTTATTTCTCTAGGACACTGCAAAAGCAAGTCTTGGAAAGAGTGGAGTCGGGTATCACTGCAGAGATCTGCTGGCATTAGAACTGTTATCGGTCCTGATCATATATATGAAATAAAGTGTTTGAATCTCTGAATTCAGGGTGTTTGCAGGGCTGGTGACTGAAACAACTTTATATATTTCAACATATATTCAACTTCAAATATCTGCGATTCTGTGATTTTATGTATGTTTATATGCTATGTGTATATTTATGCATCATATGCATGTTTATCTGTTGTATATATATTTATATGTTGCCTGTAAATCATGACATTTAGCATTGTTGAAATAAGTGTGGGATAGTATGATACCTACATCAGACAAGAAGGGATTTTTTTGCTAGAAAAACTCACAACCCATCAATGTGTCCCGGAAAATATACTTGTGCTTTGAGCTGCAAGTAGGTCCATTGATTACCAGATAGTATGAACATTTTTGACTGCTGAAGGAGAAATAATGTTCCAAGTAGGGACAAGAGACTGGAGGAGATCTGCTGGGTCACTCACTTCTCTGCTCACATGGGCACAGTGGATTGCCGTTATAATTGATCAAAATTCAGCTGAAACGACTTAGGTTTCCTGTTCCCAACTCCCCACTGAAATGCACCTACTGGAGGGGTATTCTTGAACTACATCACTTCACCAATTAGAAACCTTATAATTTCCAGCCAAAAATTACGCTTCATCAATTTATATCCATGTATTCTGAGCCAGGGTAATTTCTGAGCTCAAGCAGTTCTCTTTCCTCTGTGGTATGACCCTTAATGAAATTTGCATTAGCTGTTATATGATTGCTCTCTCCGTTTCTTCAGAGCAATGAAAATTAGAAAGTCTTCAGGTTTTAATTTTGTTCTATTTTGATTGGTAAATATTCAGACTCTGACAGCTTCTAGAACATTAAAAGGGGCTTGACGTGTCACATGAGTACTGCAAACACAAACAAGGACTATGAGAAGCTGTCTCTGTCCTGACCATTTAAAAGTTACAAACAAAAAGAAGTGGTTGAAAGGAAAAACTAGCTCAACCTTGCTAGTTCTGGATATAAAGTATGAGCTTTATTATGTATGGGAGAAGTGGGGAAAAGAGGGAAAATTTCAGCTGAAAAGGGAATAGTTCACACTTGCTGCCTGCCTCTGTAGTAATCTGGGTTTAAAGGTGCTAATGAAGATTTGATGGAAACTAAGGTAGGGACCATCTTAATCTTTTTCCATGTGTATCTTACCTGCGCAGTATCAAGAATGAAGGAAAAGCATGAGGTTTTTGGTGGAGAAGTCCAAACGGTTGCTGTTAAGCATAATATGAGTGGAAGGGAAAGGGCTGACTGTCATAAGACAGTAGGTCTTCCTAATGGGCAATGGTCAATGTGAAGGGAAAAAGAGCATGGAATGGTCAAGTGAAGAGACAACAAGGTTTGGATGAGAGTTTTAGCTGTATGGAAAGCCTGAAAGATATTGTTAGATACACATGAAAACCAGGAAATGTTTAGGTATTGCCTGAGCACCTGGTTGCAAGCATGTGGGCTGAATCTACAGTCTGACCTTGCTTATGTGGCTGAAGGGGTGAAAGGGTGATTGAATTGGGTTTGCTTCCACTCCCCCATCTGCAAATGCAAAGCTTGTGCTGAGTGTGGATTGTGGTCAGTGCAGGGAAACATTTTTTTAAAAAGTTTAAAGCTTATTTAGTTCCCATTACAAAATAAGAAAAACAATAAAGTGTAAGGAGCATTAATGATTGGCTGCAGGCATTTAAAGAAAACTCTCAGAGATTTCATCTACTCAGCTGCAAAATAGGTTAAGATTATTATCCCCATCTCTTAAGTGGGGTTCTGAACCTCAAGGTCACACAGTATGTCAGTAGCGGAGTCAAATAAAAAAATATCCTGCAAGCTCTTGCTCTAACTGCAAGCCAGTACTGCCACACTCAATATTGTATATAGATAGTATACTGTAAACTCCTGTGAAAAGAATCTGTGGTTTTATTACTTCAATAATCTCAAAATCTAATTCTGATTTTGCTGGTACGGTGTCGGTGCTACGAATCTATCTCATCCAAGTTGGTTTCTTTTCAATTTTTCAATCTGGCTTGTCTAGGGAGACGGGGTGACATTTCTCCTTGTTTTGTTCTTTTTTATTTCTTTTACCTCTGTCATAACCCTCTAAAACAATACTTTAGAAAATGACAGAGAAGCAGTGTTTGTAAAATGTCATGATCACAAACAATCAGAGTGATTGCATGCTACATTTATCGTACATCAATGTCCCCTGCCATCAATTGCTTCTCGAAACTACAGAAGTCTACGAAGTGAAGCGGGACTTGCTCTCACAGTAAGATGCCCTAACAACTTTTTGCAATCCCTTGTTTTGGCAGTAGAGCTGAGCTAATTATTTGAATCCTGTAGTAGAAACTATGACTTTTTAGTCGAGTGAGTTGTTAGGAGATGTTTGCAAATATTTGCCAAACATTTTTGCTAAGCCCTATCCCCTGCTTTAACTGTTCATTATTGAGGCTGTCTGAGCCATGTGATGTGCTTTTCTTTCTGATTCAAGACAAAGAGGACTGGCTTTTTCTTTTTTTTTTAAATGAAAGAATAATGAATTGCTAAATTTGAAGACAAAATTTCAGCTAATTTGCTTCTAGTTTCCCAAATTAGCTGCGTCAGTCAGAATTTGTGGGAATAACAAACAGCAAATCTCCCAAATTAAAGTAAATCGCACTGCTGACTTTCACTCACAAAATTGCAAACAAATCCATCAAAATATGCCATCTGTTCAAGCATTTTAGCATAGCTGCTGTCTATGATCCACGACTTTTGTTTGTTCCCTGAAACACTGATGAGTCAGGCCAGCCGTAAGTCCTTTCTTAGCTTTCCATTGCCTTTTTAAGGCAAAGAAACAAGTGATGAAGAAAACGTCATCTTAAATATGTGACGATGCTTCTCCTGGCGGCATAATAGACTTGTAGTCTTTATATTACCCCACAAGCACATGTGATTTCAGAAGCAAATGAAAAGGTTAATCGTGATTTACACAGCTCACTGGAATTTGGCCCTCAAACTCTTGGATGTGAGTTCAAGTCTTTGTAGGCTATCTCAGTACCCAAGAGCAGTGGTGACATCTCTGCTGGAATTGTTGGACTGATCTTTGGTGTTGGAAAGTTTCCAGTGGTGGCTTCTTTCTGCGGTAATACGCTTCTGCCTTGTAGCCTGGTCACATGTGCGAGGATACACTTAATTCTAGGTGCCCAAATTTAACCAGGGGAACCTGTGGCTAGGGAAAGGTGGAGGAGGCTTGATTTCTCAGAGGGGTCACCAACGGGTCCCTGCAGAGTTGGACGTACAGCTGAACAGAGAGTACTGAACTGAACACTGGGAGCCAAGGTATCATCAAAGTTTGTTTCACATCGGACCCTACTGCCATTTCGTTGTTGTAGAGACCTCCACCACAGACCACAGCCTCAGACAGTTCCCATCCAGACATTGCAACACCATGCGGTGTTCGGAAGGGTAAGTGCTTGTCAGCCGTAGCAATGAATTTGTTCAAATCCTGCTCTTCGTCGGACCAGGGTGGTTAGGTTGATTTAACTGCCGGTGCTTGTGAGAAAGATCTGGCCTGGAAAACAGAGATCTTGGCACAAAAGTCCAGAGCTCTGTCTTACACTTGTGTTTGTTACAAAAATCTCAGTAGCTGCATTTCTATAATTATTTTCCTAGAAGACTAGCACAGTAATGACTTAAACTTGAATTTTGCAACTGTCCTGTGATATACACCTTGAAAAAAGCCTTATCTTTGTATTCATATTTGTGTCCTTAATTGCAATCAATATGGTGAGAAACAATTTGATTCCTGCATATACTGCATTATCTACTACAAGAATAAACTACAGTGCAGATTATGCAAATGCTGTTATATAAGGACAGCAGCTACTGCAGTGTCTTCCATGGTATATATCAGTGTACTGTAGCAATTAAACAGTATAGTGAAGCCATAGCAATTACCATTTTAAATTATAATAAGCAATTCAATATACAGTATAGGATAAATCATTTCCTTATAGCAACCACCGTATATGTGCTTCGGTTTTTATTCTAAAGCCCTTATTACTTGTCATCTGAACACTGTGCCAGATGATTTGTAGCGCATGCTTGTAGTTTCAGTGCATATTTATTGTAAGACTTTTGCAAAAAATGCCCATAATGATTATAACTGTGTTAACTTATTATCAGTTTGCAGTGATATCTTAAAAAAATAAATTAATAGTGTTGTGGGAAGGAAGGGTACCCTTTGATTTTTTTTTCAGAAACACACCCACAACTAGACATAACCTTCATATAATCTGAAGTTTAATAAAGCTAATTCCCCATAATTTTAGGGGATTTAATTCAGAATTAAACGCATGAACTTCTAAGCTAAATTCTATTCATTTTTAGAATCAGCTTTCTTTCTAGGTAGTAAACAGATTCCCACTAAAACTTGTGCATGATTTTAATTACAGATAAGTTTCTCTTTAAAGGCCACAGCATTCATGCTCAGGTTGCTAAGCTGAATTCAATACATCTATATGTTAAAGGTAGCAAGCTGATGTGTAAACAGCGAAAATATTGGAACCAATTGCTGTTAATTTGGTTTTGATCAATTCACATTGACTGCACTTTACATGCAAATGAGAAGTGTGTTGGATTATCCCAGCTGAAAATAGCTGAGATACTGAACTCTTTTTAAAAAATCAAAAAATAGAATAAATGAAACTGGAGAAACAGAAAGTGGAAAGGCCTGTGTTCAAAGTGTTGGTAAAGAGACGCAAAGAATTACTGAATACATATACACTTAGTATAGCTCAGTGTAGTACAGATTTATGGAAACGTTGTGTAGGAAGTCAAGATGACAAATTCTGGATCCTATTTAGAGTATTATAGTTTTTTATGCTGTTAAGGCATAGATGAAGGCATTGTCAATTTTAAAATAACTTGGAAAACGTTGCATGAACCAGGCAAACGCAGAAAAGCAAGTATGATACAAGACAGACAAAAAGAAAAAAGAATAAATGTGGAAGTTGCCCTTTAGTAACATCAAATCTCAACAGAAAAATTTGTTTTCTGGATGGAAATACGGCCAAAAGTATGTGCTCTTCTTTATCTTTATTCATGTCCATAGTCCCACTGAGGTGGACAAAATATTTTGCTTTCACGGCACTGCAGAAGAATAGGGTGAATGGACTGCAACGCTCATGAGGTAGTTGTAGGTCAGAGATGCATTTGTTCCAGTCTCGTGTGATAGTACCCACAAAGATCATTCCACCCGACTTACAATGAACGATGCGGATAGAGAAATATCTGTTGGAGCATAAAGGAAAGGGACGGCGAGTGTGTGTAACACTCCTGGCAGTAATGTAGTCGAGCACTGTGGCACTGGGCATATGATATACGTACTTGCTAAGGAAGCCCTTAAGCTTATGTTTATCTCTAAGGGAGCTGTTTACATCCTATCGACTTCAACGTTACTTAAACACACATTAATACACTTTCTTGAGCAGGAATGCTTTCTTCAGTACTAATATCGCCTTTAATGTCCCAGGAAGATAAGTAATCTAAGTTGTGAGGAGTTGTACAAACCAGGAAGGACATGGGTATACCTACATTAGAGACATTAGAAACACGACGGGAAATTACCAAGTGAGATGCAGTCTTGAAAAATGCATAAGGGGACACTAATCCAGAAGGAAAGTATCCAAAGCAGATATTGAATCAGAAGAAGAAAGGTGGAAAGCATATGGAGCAGGAACTTTGCTTGGCAGTGTGGGATATTGATCCAGGTTTGATATAGAATTCATAATTAATAAACTGTTTCAACTGGTAAGTGTGCAAAATTAAGATATTCACTGTGTTTCCGTTATTATTGCTAACTTCTAAAATGCTACCCACCCACCTCAAAAGATGAGAGGAATGTAAAAAGGGTATTGGCTTTGGTTACCATCATACCCTTCTTTTTTAATAGCTCCAGGCGTGAGGGAGGACTCAGTTATGAGACCAAGATGGTCTCATACCTTGACTTTGTCAACAAATGTCCAAGACAGTTCCAAATGTTCTTGAAATGGTTAAAAATGCTTTGAGAACTGATCTGCTAAGTTATTTTTTGTCCTCCCTGTATTATTTGATTAAAAGTCCTGTTGGATTTTTCTTTGATTTTATGTTGTCTAACTGACTGCAGGCTCACAAATTTCTGGCTGATTTTTCTGGGCTTGGGTTCAGGTGGCACATGCCAATGAAAATTGTATTGATAGCTTTGGGCACTAAATTCCATTTAGCCAGAAAACAGGCATAGATCAAGCAATGCAAACTGCAGGACTGGGTCATGCCTATGTGTGTCAACTCTGATATACAGTTTCTGTCTCTTTGCATGAGAGGAAGAATTCATCTCTGTCATCTTGACCACTCTGCTAAGACTGCTGGCAAGGCAACTGTTGAGTTTGTGTTGTGATGCAGGTTTTTGTCTGCTGACCTGGACCATAACCCTCAAAATTCACAGGCAGGTCTATTAAGGCTTCTCTTGGGATACATATGACAGAGTAGTAACTCTTTTTTACCATTACAATGCTGAGCACTTCCAGAATTGCTTTGAAGTTTGAGGCAAAATTAACAATATCTAGGACATAAGAGTGCCTGCATAACTTCAAAAGGATGTTTCCATGAAACATCTAGACCTTACTTGATGGGTCTACATGGCATTGCACTGGGCTCTGGAAACTTCCTTGGATCTCTTCCAGAGGCCTCACTGTGTTCAGTTTCTTGGGTGTAAATGCTTTCTCAGGTGTTGTAGGTTTCCAGAGGCTCACAAAATAGAGGATAAGCACAGACATAAAAGGTCTGTCTGGTTGGGTCTCAATTTATTCCATCAGTCCAGAGGAAGGGTCCTTGTGGTGACTGTCCATGCAGGTGCTGATGGGTTGTCATTGTGTTCAGTAACGTTCCAAGACTCAGCTGCCCAAGAGGGGTCTGACTTTGGAGTGCAAGTCCTAAACAAATGCGATTGTATAATGTGAGATTTCTTACAACATAGAAAGATGTCATAGTCATTCCAGAACTTCTGTAAGATATAATTCACCATACCTTCTTTTCCAAGAAAAGTATTATGGTAGTAACATTGAAAAATCAATGCTGATATAGCATAGAATTTAAAATCTTTATAAGCAGTTTCTCTGGGGTATTCTGCATGTTCATTTGGACGTGCAGATTCCTTTGGTGTGTCCCACCACGGGCAATTTGTTACGTTTGTGCCATGTCATGGTGACAAACTCTTTTATCTTGCTAAGCTAGCTATCTGTTTGTTGGACAACCTCTTTGGTCCAGTTGGTGCCTGAACTGCTCTGTGAGAACTGTCAGCTGATCCTTCCTCATCTGGACTTAGTTGGCATGATAATTCCTAGGTGAGGATATAGAACCCTTCTGTCTGTTCAGAAAGCTTTTCTTTCCATCAAAGGTGCTCTCAATTGCTCTTTTTGTGAGACAATACCTTCTGAAACCTCTAATCACAATGTAGCTTTTGCTTTGGCATACTTTTCATTTGTTTTCCATCTGCAAGTCCTTAGCCTCAATGGCAGATTGTAACATTATCAGCAGTCTTGGTTCTTTTTGCTTTTTTCTAATTGCCAATGGCTTTTCTTTCTCTGCCAATGTCATCCTTTCTTATCAGATGCTGGCTCATGCACTTGTATCTGGATTAAGCATAATAAAAAGTTCCACTTGCCTTCTAGGTGCTAGTCTGCCTCACCTTCTGCTGCAGCAATGATGAATTGATCTGAGCTAGTGGTCAGTCACCTCTTATCACGCTGAATTCACATCACTGGTACATGCAAGACTTGTGGATTATGAATCCATGCAACATATTTGAGGTGTTTGCCATAGGGTGTGCTGTTCCAGATTCTGCTTTTTTGTGGATTCGGGCTTTCAGGCCTCAGTGTTTCCCCTGCCTGAGGTCCCTTGGATTTTAATATTTTGGATTCCTTGCTCATGTCTCTGGTCGCAGAACACTTCAATCTGGACTAGGTAATATCATTTGGTGGAGAAATTCTCACCTTCTGATCTAAGAACAGTCCTAGCTTTTATACTATAATTGTTTTGTAATGTATTATGTTCTTCTGCCCTGCAGCCACATCCTTCCTTGATTTTCTTGTCTGGGAATGGGTTAGGCCTTGAATGATTTGCTTTTTTGCCTTAAATCAAGTAGATATTTTTTTCTTTCTGTTTTTATTCTTTTTTTCCTTTTATTTTTCTTAGATTCTCTCACACAGATTTCATTATCCTTCCCTGCACAACTATTAAAAACAGAACCAGGAGCTGAATCAGCAATTAATGACTCCCTTTCTTTTCCTAGCGCTTCCTGCTTACAGACGCAGTGTGGTGGCCCAACACTTTTTTCCTCCAAAGGCTCATCTTTGACCAGTGTCGTTGTTCCAGTATCGTTGCTTGGGGTTTTTTAGTTGACTTTGCTATTTTTGTGCGTAGTTTTCCTTTATGCAAAGTCCTTCTTACAAACACTGTAGTTTAAAGGGGGCTTTATTTATTATTATTTTATTTCTAGGTGGGCTGGGGGAGTAGGTTGCCTTATATTGCCAGTGTCATTTAAAATAGCAATAGTATAAAACAGAATAAGGTCCTTTAATTTTTAGCGACATTTATTGTATTTTTGAATACATTATGCCTTTGGTGAAACTCCTGTTCCATTAATAGAATGTCTTGTTATTCTTTCCCCCCCTCCCATAAAAGTTTACTTGTAACAATTTTGTAAACCTAACTGCAAAATATAGGTGCCAGGCCTTGAAGATCTTTTCCAGTTGTTTTTTTTTAACACTGTATCTACTGTAGGTATGTGATTTTTCACTGGTAAATGAAAATGCCAGGAACTTACTATACGTTACTACAGCTTTTCTGTAATGACTTTAAATCCCATTATGATCATCTCCTTTTACAGCATGCTTTGGTCCTAAGATCAATATATCAAGAGAATAGCATGCCAGTTACTATCCTTGGACATAAAGATTTCAAAGCAAATACAGCAGTCTTACGCATAGGACAGCATAGGCAGCAAAGAACAACTGTTTAAGCACTGGGTCATCCGCTGGGGCTCCTTGGCTTTCTGTGCAATATGCAATAAGTAATTTGAATATATTTACACTGAAATTTACCTGTTGTACCAGGCATGGAGAAGAAGGAGAAGAAAAGGAGACACATGAAAAAATCGTAGCCTCTGTAAGGGCAGATACAGTCTCCAGGGCCTGGACTTGCTTCAGTAAGTTCCTAGAGTTATATAAAGCGGTAGCCCCTCCATGGGAATTCATTCCCGTACATGAGGTTCTCTCCCAACATTAAAGATGGTGTAAAATAGGTGTGAGGAGAAGAGCAGGCAATAGATGTACGGGAGGTCACTAATACTTATTCTCTATAAGCTTATTAGATTTTTAAATGTCTTATGGCCTTGAATCTTTCTTCATCCTTTAAGTTTTTTAGCTGGTAAAGGAATGAATTCCAGAACTATGCAAAAGTCGTGCTTGAATTTCAGGCTCCCTAACATGCAAACCTCTAGATACATATCTACTGTTGATCCAAAGTGAAATGCATTCAAACCACTCTGGACTCTTCAATACATAAGGATTTATCTGCTCCATGAATTAACTTCAGGCTAGTTTCCTCGTGCAGAAAACCATTGTAGAGTAGGGGGTTTTGACCACTTTGATAGGCAGAATCAGCATAGCAGCACGAAGGGCTGCTCTGAAGCACCAGGATAGTTTTTAATGCATGGAGTTAACATCGGTAAACGGGTAAAAAAAAAGATTACCAGAATGAGCTTGAACCTTTAGTATCTTCTTGAGGGTTATCAGCGCGGTAGGTTTGTTCGCTTGTATTTCAATGCTGATTCCAAACCTCAAGTTGGCTCAAGAGATTGAGGTGAATAAATAATTCATAATCTTTTTCTTATTTAACTTGTTTGATTCTGTGCAGACTGGGCATAACTATGCAGTTGGTGAAAAAGCATCTGATTCAAAAATTGGGCAAACTTAGAAAGAAAATACAACGTTTAGGATAAATCCAGGCAAAGCAGCTTCTTTCCCTGAGCTTTAAACTGTTAGCTTTGAACTTTGTTTTGATCAGAAATCAAGGTTTCATTTATATTTCCAAATTTAGACTTTGTAAAAATAAGTACTTAAATCCTTGAAGCAGATCAAAGTGTTTTGGAGTTTAGGAGCTGTTTCTCTCTCAATTTACAATGGCAGCAGATATTTTTACATTTTGAAAACCCTCTTGCCATATCAGCAAGTTCAAACGTTCCAGCACTGTGTGTTTGAAAGTGAAATGATCAGCAAAACTAAAGCTGATGTTATGGATGGTTTTTTGTTGCCAAAACTGAGGGACTTGCATGAAGCAGTAGGGAGATTTGAAAGGAAACAGTTCTGTATATTGACTTTTCATAATTTAAAATTAATTAGTCTATTTTTCTTATCTCTCTTAGAATAAAACTAACAGTATAGAGTATGTTTAAGACTTTATTTCTACTTATGGGGAATAGCTGTGGTCCAGAATACAGGAATCCAGCTCTGCTTTCTTAGGTGGTCTCTGCAGACCACCTGCAGCTCTAAGCTTGTGACCAGCTTTGGTTGTGGCTTCTGAAATGAATTATTCCTTCCACACAGCAGGCAAATATCTGGTACAGAAGGACTGCTTTTTTCTCAAAGACTGGCTGTTGGCAACTTTTTTGGGATGCCTTTGTTACCCCATCACAGATTTATTCATGTTAAAATGTCAGTTACATAACATAGGGAGTATTGCTGTGTAAGCTGCATGAAATATTCAAAGTAAAAAGCAAAGTCAACACCTTGGTAAGAGTTCCCAGGTCTACAGAGACAGTCATTCTCAAAACACTGCAAAGTAAACCTGGGTGATTCATGCTCTTGTATTCAACCCTACGAAATACGCTGTTCCCAAAGGCTGAGACATGAAATCTGGAAAGAGCTAGGAAAGACAATTTTAGGCAGATCATCATGACCGAAACTAAATGATCACAAGTTCGTGGATGAAGGTCACTGCTGTAGTTCTAGCAGCGTGGAGCAGCTGTATCAAGGGAAGGCATTTGTGGAGGAAGACACATCCCAATCTGAGACAAATATCTTACCATCACTTGCTTAAGAAGCCTAAGGTTGGCAGGAGCTGCCCTCTCAAAGTGCCTTCCTTCTCCTTCCTGTAGAGCAAAATTCTAGATTTGTCTAGATTAGGTGCTTGACAGTCAGATGGCTAATGGTGGTGGGGTGTGTAGACTCTGTATTTGGAGCAGTTACTCTGCCAACAGCCACAAATAATACACGGCATATGAAAGATGGTAAGTAATTTCCTTGTGCATTCCTACATTTGGGAATGTGGGAAAGGGACTATCTCATGTTCTTTGATGAAAGAACAGCCATTTATTTGTAAAATCAAATAAAAAATAGGACGTTATTTTGTCTCTATATCTCCCAGATCTTCATCTTCAAAGCTGACACCTCAGCCCATTGCTCCTAGGCGTGATGTGTACAAAATGGTCCCAACTTCAACTTGTCTGTCTCATTTTGTTGCTCATCTACGGGTGAACATCTGCTGAACCAGGACAGCAAAACGACCCATAGTTTATACTGCGTCTCTTTTGGCTTCCCAGAGGAACTAGCTTTAGCGTTTCACAAAATCAGTGTAGCAGCTTGCTGCATGAAGCAGAAACACCAAGATCAATTTTAGAATATAATGATGAGGTTTAAATGTTCTCAAAATACCATTAAATGCTTATTTTCTCCTAATACACTAGAAAAAATGTAGACTTGAACACTCTTGTTAGTTTATGTGGTGAAACCGATAACAATAATCCATTGAGGGATATGTCCACGCCAAATCCTTTTGTAGGGAGTTTTCACTTTCTTTTCCAATTACACGTTTTCACTCTTCTAATACATTAAGAAAAGCTTGGATTCCTTAATAGGTGTCTGCACAGCATGTGGTCTTGACAGAGCTAAGGACAACAATTGCTATGTTTTTAAAATGGTATGCTTTGTAAATTGTTAGATTAATCCCCATTTTAATATAGTTTTTTTTTTCAAGTGTTGGTTTGATAGTTCACAATAACGTGTAAATGTTAAATTAAGCAGACCTATTTGGTTTTGTCCTGGCATAATTTCACAAAGTGTAAAACCATTTTTATAACAGCATGGGGCTAATACACTGAATATCTTTCCATGTAGAGCCAGAAAAAGGCAAGTCGGGAAAGAAGTCTGTGAAGATTTTTGTAATGGAATAAGCTTAAAAGTAAAATTTCATGCTAAGCAATTTGCACCGTATTTTTCAGTGGCATGCTGTAGTTGTAAATGAAACTTGTTTTCAAGCTTTTTGAGTAATTTATTGTGCTTATCACAACACACAATTGGGTCGTTCTCATATGTACACACAGATGTAGATAAACATGCACATGAACGTATACCATTATGTCACTTCATGTGTATTTTATACTCTGCAGCATGAAGGTGAAATTAAAAAAAACAAACTTTATCCTGAAGAGACAGTGACATTGTGGAGGAATTTCAGAATTTCAGGAACTTCTGGTCTTCTTGTTCTGGGCTAATCTTATTGCTTTTGTCTGCTCTTCAGAGTTACTTTCCTGTGTTGACCCAGGATTGACTACGCTCTGGAAGCAACTTCAGCTGGTGGCATGCCTCAGACATCTTTTTGCTTCTCAAATATTAAGTTCTGACTCTCATTTCAGGAAAACCTTACAGGTAAGAGTAATCCACCAGTGCTGTTTTTATGCAATCAGTTTGTTTGTATCCCATGAATATGGCAGAATTATGCATCAACGAATCTCACAGCTACCTTCATCTTCAGATAGACTCAATGGTACACCTATAGGTAGCCATGGTCCTATCTAAACTTCAGAAAATACAGTGTAGCTCCTATAGAATTATTTTTATTGGCACTGCATACATGCAGCTTCATGTCAAGTCTGCTGTAGATGAAACAGCAATAGAGGGATACAACAGGGGAACGTACTTGAGGGCAGAGATCTGATGTCCCAAACGCGATAGGAAGCTTTCTTTACTAGTAAAAGGCTTCAGTGTGTTCATCCGTAAAAGAGAGGTACACAGCCAGATAGTGTCAACTGATACGTTTGTGACTGACTTTTTCTTTAAGCACTGTGGACTTTGTGTTTATTGCTGTCCCAGAAGAACAGATTAGAGGACTATTGATAGCAGGGACTCTCCAGCCTTGCTGACCAGGGCTTGGTGAAGTTTAGTGACTGGGAACTGAGGCTAGAGAAATTTAGTGTGCAATGTCCTAGCTGTGAAGAATTAAATGCATGAGAAATCAGTATGGGATCAGCATGGCTGTTGCATCTTGAGGTTAGACAGTTGCTTACATCTGGCTTTTCAGTCCTTTGGCCTGTGGGCATGCAGAAGCAGCAGGCTAGGTCACACAATTACAGCAGTCCCTTCTGGTCCTTGTCCTGATGGACCCTGGACCTGATCATAACTCTTGCAGTTCCCCAGTGAGGTCATACCAGTTTATCAGCTTCACGCTTAGCTGTGACCTCATTGATGAATTTACTCAATGCACAATTTAGCTTCTACAGTGATATTCGTGTATTGTTTCTCTCTTCTAAAGCACCAGAGACTGTTGAGGAGACATGACACAAAGATGATGGACCAGTACTCTGAGGTAGCATAGATGATTATGTCAAATATTGGCTGGAGTCACTTTAGCTGAATTTCTTTGTAGACCTAATTGGAAGGAATGTCTGAAGATCTGTGGTCCGTCTTTGCAGCATAGAGAATGATTTGGCCATGGGACACATCAAATTAACCCTGCATCATTTTTGGACTCTTGCCTGCGTTCCTGCTTGTAGTATGTATTCTTGGTTTTGAAGAATAGAGACAAAATAATCTAACATTGTTTTAGGCTAGTTACAGATATCTGGATGACACTTAATTGCCAGAGAAATACATGAGAGATTAGATGATCTAGAAATCACTTCTCTCCTGAACTTCTATGAAGTCATTAGAAAATTGCTTATTTTCCACAGCATACTGACCACCTGTCTGGTGGAGTGGCTGGAGTGGTGTGCTCTACGTTTGACTAGAACTTGCTTTTTTATTAAAATTTTAAGTCACGTGTTACCTCAGCATTTCTTGGTAGTAGGGGCAGAGCATGAAATACTGTATTTTCCCATGTCCATGGAACAATTTGGGATTACTGATGTACTTATCTTAAGGAAGCAGGGTGGAGGCTGTTGCACAAAATGCTAGAGGAAACTTTGATCCAGCAGACACTATGAAAAGTTAATTTGTTCTGAGAAACCTGTGTCACATTATCACTAAGAACCTGATCCAGTGCCAGTTCAAGAAAACATGAGTTTTTGCCTGAGAGTAGGATACCAGGAGCTGAAAGCATTGCATACTTTCCTGGACCTGGCTTTGCTGGTCTTCCTTCTGTTTCTCCTTACTGGGGCAGTAGCTGAGGACAGATTGATGAGGAAACCACATTTATTTTCTCATTGGCAAATTTTAATGCCAGTAGCTAGTTCTGGGGCATACTCTGTGCTAAGAATGTGGTTAGAAAACAATCTGGGGTGGCATTAGGGGAACATAATGATTTTTTCTTTTCCATGATACAGCTCACTGGTTTGCTCATCAGTAAATTGATTAATTGGACATATTTTAGAGTGTTTTCACAAAAATGTTTGAGCTATATGATTCCCCGCCTGCCCCCCCCCCCCCCCATTTTTTTCTGCAAACTGCCATCACCAGTGATTTGGAAGTGTAGAAAATAGTATTATAAGGGAACAGATGCGAACAAAAGGGGTGAAATTGAATGTATTAGTATTCAGCGGTCTGCTTTTGATTACCTCTGACTGGAAAATATTTGGAAGCCACCAGGGTCCCCTCAAGTGTTATGATTTCGTAAATTCAGCCCTCGTGTGTTGGGATTCAGGCTCCCTTATTGAAATTGAATTGATATTTTGTAAACTTCATTTGTGAATAATGTGATCTGACAGGGACAAATGTGAGGGAGAATTGTTTTCAAACCTTCTCCAAATGAAACTTATTATTGGGTAAATACAGATTTCTTTGTCTCTTTTCCTCTCTTTCTATCCTGAGCGTCTTCATGGCCTGAATATGTATCAACTTTTCCAAGGTAATTGAATTGATTCAATCATGTGTGGGCAACAGAAATGGGCAATAGAATATATTCCTGATGGGGAAAAATTGAAAAGTAGAGGGATTTCTACTCAGGTGCAGGGCTGGGAGGGTCACAGTGCTATCAGAAGAGAAAGACACGCAGGAGCTTCTTTCTGATTATCTCAGCTTTGGCCATTCTTTCCCTCAATAATCGCCCTCTGATATAACGCCGGCTTTCCAATTTTGCTGGCCAGCACCAGGCCTCAGATGTGTTACATATTAATTTCCCTTTGCAGAAAATTTGCCAAGCTTTAGCTCAAATTCAGTTAGTCGGATTGATGAAAGTGGCAAAAGGATACGACATTTACTGATTCTCCCTTTTCACCTTTGATTAGCTCAACCTGTGAATTATTCTTGCCCTGTCAGTGTGCCATTAAACGAGCTGGGGCCAAGGTTGCAAGTTCATACTTTCTGATGTAACCGAGAGAAAATACGTTGAGCCATGATTTGTCTGACAGAGACCTAGGATCGTTTCAATGCTGTGTTGCCATTATTTTAACAGGTCAGCCCTTGGTGAAATAAAGAAACAAAAATAAAAGCTCCATTCTCCTCTTCATAATCTTCATTTTTAGTCCGTATCTCTGGCACCTGCTCATTCCCAGTGGTTCTCGAGTGGAAGAACTCATTGTCTTTGCTCCAAACAAGCTGGAAGTGTCCATCCCTCCCTCTCCTGGTTGATATTTTTGAAGTAAAGGTTGATAGTCTGTAGTGTTTGTATGCCATATGGATTACTGCCACAGGCTGGAATCTGTGTAGGCGACTTCTTTTTTCCCCTCTTTGTTTTCACTTGCTTGGGTGGTTTTTTTGTTTTGGTTTGGTTTGTTTTGTTTTTTTTTTAAATGTCCCAGTGGTAACTTTAATGTTGTAATTACAGCTTGTTTGGAAATTGCTGGGAAGATTGTCAGTTTTGATTTTCAAGTTAGGCAATGTGTCTTTAAAAGACATTTTTCATGATGATGTTGGACATGTATAATGCCATTTCAAAACGCCAGATATGCATCAATCCATGCAGCATTGTTGGCTGTGGCCCTGAGCAAAGGGGAAAGATATGAGTCAAAGTGGAAGGAGCCAAGGAATTAATAACGTTCACCCCTATGTTTCCCTGTAAAAAGTGCATCACAAATAATTTGCCCTCTAGTCCATGCAGTAAGGATACACAGGTGATCAGCTGGCAAGCTCATCCTGTTCTGTCTATCTCGAAATGTCCTCACGCTGTCAGGTACTCATGGAATGCACCTCGATCCAGTCATTGTGGTTTTTGGATGCTCTCAGGATCTGAACTAGTGGTGAGAACCAGTGAGAGTGTCTGCTGCCATTAGCTGACCTTTGCATGATAACTCTGGGAAAATGTTATCAAACACAGGTGAGATGTGAGTTTCACCCCTTCTGTGCATGACACAATAGCATTTTTACCAGAAATACTTTTTAAGAGGTTTATCATCAAACTATTCCCACTTCCGTTTTTTCTAATAAAATACATTTCTGGATAAACCCAAAGGCACAATTTGGAGAATATTTAGCAAGAATTTTCTTATCCTTTCTTCAGTGCATAGCTGCCATTTGCAAACTATTCACTTCAAGACATCCACCATAAATCTGAAAATTTGGAACTAAAAAGTGTTTCTCTCTCTAGGAAAACTGGGGTTGTATTGAGACCTGCGGTCTCGTGTGCCCTAGTCTTTCCTGTATAATATATATCATCTTATAGCTGTTGAGTAGAAACAATTGTTGAACATAGAGAGCAGTGAGGAGAGGAATTGGTGTGCTGAACTCTCTGGGAAGGGCTTCCAGCTGACATGCAGCAAATGTTGCTCATGGCTCTTCCATCACTCAGTGAAAACAGTTGGATTTCTGTAATTTTCCACAACCAAACTGGACTCCCCCAGGTCAATAGCCTGGATGTACAGAATTGTTACAACAAAGCACAAAAAAACCTTGCAATAACATGTGTGACTGAAAGTGTAATGTAGACATACTCCTAAAAGCCATTCCTTGTAGAAAGTCACCTTTGGAAAGTACTAAAATCACTGACCATTAATAATGAGGCCTACATTGCAAATTAGGTTATTTTAAATCCATCAAACAACTTTCCCAATCCAAAGAAAAAAAATGATCTATAGTCATGGTAGTGTTTTCTATCTTTATATAAGTTATTAATTTGTATACTTAAAAAAATTTGAGTCTGCTCATAGGAACACTTTATATTCTCTCAGCCTTAAAAGTGCTCTAGCTATGGCCTGCTAACTCTTATGGCCATGAAGAATGCATGTCTTGGTTATAAATGGTATCCACTTTAGCTTCATAGCTTAGAGCTGAATAAACACAGAATCACTGAATTGTACTCAATGGCTCTATTTATACTGTATTTTGTTAGCATCTGACATAAATCAAGCATGATTTGATTGACTATACTCAAAGTAGAGCTGGAATAAAATAATGAGGGCGTTTGTTAGCTGAGCTGCCAGTCTTTAGTAGTAATGACATTTAACGTAATAGGTAGCAGGTAGGTTAAAATGTGCTTTTTATTTGTTGTACATACATTTTATAAAAGAAAGATGTAGTAAGGCCCAGGGTGCAATTTTTCACACCACCCCTCCAGATAGGAAGCTAATTAAAAACAAGGCAAAAAACTGATCATGAATGAATGCATTAGCCATTGTTTAGTGTTATACAGAACTGTACAAAAAAGATCATTAAATTCCATTCATCACTTTGGCTTTAAATTGATGCAAAAGACTTGTACTTCTGTGCATAAGGTAGAGGCTAAGTAGGAAGGGTATTAAATCAGTTTGAGAGTCTTGGGAAAGAAAACATTTAGCAAGAGAAATAATAAAGAGCAGAATATGATAACACTGCTGTAAGGAGTGTTAGCTCGTTTGTTTTGAATGCAGTTCTGAAAGGGCAAGATGGAGGCAATATAAATGTTAATACTAAAATCCAGAGGGTTTGAAATTTTCAGTGAAAGTACTTGGTGTCACTGCAATAACTAAATACATTTTTCTCATCTGGAAGTTTAAAAGTCTGCTTTAAAGAAGTCTGGTGATACAAATTTTAGAACTAATGACTTACAAAATTGTAAACCACTATTTTAAAGTGTACTTTAGACTAGAACTTTATGGTTTAGATTTTGAGTGGCTATTAAATTTTGCTTTTGAGAAATGTATTAAAATTCTCTTTTGAAAGGTTCTCCAAGTGTTGGATGGAACAGCTGAACAGTCTGTGAGCAAGTACACTTGGATACTAATTAACTGATTTGCGTAAAGCTATTTTCTACAGGCATTGAGAGGATACAATCATTATGGTCATAAAAATTGACTTCTGTTTGTTACATGCACTTCTACTGGAGTCATAAAAATTATTCTCGGCTCTCATGTGTGCATGTAGCTACAAACCGCTATTAACGCTGCCACTTGCCCTATGTCATAAAATACTAATTGCTTATTGACCAGGTCACAGAATTCGGGCAAAAAGTGTATCTAATGCTAATAATGAAGTCTGGAAACCATCCTGCCTCATCTAACACCACAGAGTGTGGTTCACACCCTGAAAACAGATCTTCTGGCCCAGACCCGTATCCCACACCACGGTGTGGGTCACAGAGGTGGCTGTTTGCGATTTCATACTTAAGCTTCTGTTTGCAGGATTAGGACAATCCTTGGGTAAACGTGATTTCCCTGAGCCTCAATATGGCCCCATCGAAAAGAGAACAGACCTAGCAAGGGATTTGTGGTCAAACAGCCGAGCAAGCTGGATCCATGTTGCTCTCGCTGAAATTCGCCTTGTATTATTAAATGTTGCCTGTGCCCCTGAGTAGGACCTCAGTGCCAACGTGCTCGAAAAGGCAGGAAATTTCAAGGGAATCAGAAGGTTTTAGCAACTGAACTGGCAGTGAATTAGTGCACAGGCTTTCAGTTTCTGCTGTATCCCAATACCTAACAAAATCCAGTCGTCCCCAAAAGGAGCAAGTGCTTCCCCAGTGATACAAGTGAAGATGAAAGGCAAGATGAGGAAGAGGGAAAAGAGAAAGGACAGTGAAGCTTTCAAAACACTAACTTTGCAACATGTGTGCTTTACTCACCGTTGTGCTGGCAGAGGGGCCAGCAGGTGTGAGCTTCACCATAGCAGGGGCGCAAGTGGGTCTGCATGCTAATGTGTCCCTGTGCAGCCAGGAGGGCTGGGGAGAAAGATGTGGTCAGAAATTCCTGTTCGAAGGAACTAAAAACACTCAATGGCAGTTTTGCTGGTTAGCAAAGAGTAATAGAAATTATCTCCATCCAGAAGCTGGTGTAAAGCCTTGCACCCAAGTTGGACCCTGTTGGGCTTGCCTGGTTCATCATGACGAACACCAGACTCTGCGCAGAGTGCTGGGGCAATCAGACTGCCTCAATGTTTGGCGGGCAGGGAAAAGACCAGGATCCTGTTCTGTCCTTGGCCCTCCTTTGGTTGCTGGTGCTCCAGGAGAGATCCAGTAAGAGATGAGAGCACACAAGAGAGCTGGCCACAACGTTGTTTCTCTGTGCTAGAACACATATTAATGAAAACAGCAGCCATTTGGCACAACTTGATCCATTTCAGTAAGTAAATAAGTGAGTTTTGAGATGATTTAATGAGTTAGCTGTCTGAGAAAAGCCTGAACAATGTCCAAAGATGGGTCTGAGTCCATCAGAGGCAGAGATCCCCCCAGCTTCAGAGAGGCTGTGGAAGGAGAGCAGCTTTGGTCTTTTCCATTCTGTTGCTTCTAAAGCTGCCCTCCATTGTGTACTGCTTTTTATTATGGATGAGGGGAAGTGATCTGATTTCTGACTGCCTAACAAACCATTTTTATCATACCCAGCAATGGATTGAGCAGCAGTACCTGACCGCTGAAAATGAGACAAAAGCATAGAAACCTGTTGCCATGCTGTTCGATTCAACGCTTGCATAACTGTGCTGTGAGCAGCTTCTCAAAGCAATTTGAAAGAATTTGACCATAGAAGTCTCCAGCAGAAAGCAAACAGCTCTGGATTAAATACCTTCATAAAGATGCTTTTAATTCATCATAGAATGGTTTGGGTTGGAAAGGACCTTAAATATCATCTAGTTCCAATCCCCATGCCATCAGCAGGGGCACCTCCCGCTAGACCAGGTTAATCATCCTCTGATAATCTCATTTCTCATTCACAGGCACTGTAACCATTGCTTTGCAGTCTCTAAAAGCTTAAAAATAGAAGTGCTGCAAAGAGAGATTTACTTGCTGGTCAAGATCAAGGCACCAAGGCAGATAGGTAGTGCTGGGGGTTTTTTGGGCAGCAATGTAATAAATTCTGAAGTTTATAAAAAACTCATCCTTTGGGATCTCCACTTTGCTGATAACTCAAGAGTGTTTCAGAGCTGGCAGTGCAGAGAGTGGCATGTCACCTGTGCAATGGCCCTAAAAAGCCATGATTTCAAAAATGTATTCTAAAGTTAAAATCTATTTCAAGACTTGATTGACACAAGCTTATTTCTATGGGCTGAACATCTTCCTTGTTTTCCTGAAGTTAACAGGGTTGGATCAGGATGTGATGAGCACCAGGAAAATCTGATCCATGGAAACAATGGAAGAGACCATGAAAAACAACTTTGCGTGCTGTTGTGCTTCTATCTAAATCCATAAATAAGTCCAGACATGTGACCAATTGCCTTAGTGATTATGGTGAACCAGTAGAAGTTAATGCCTCGCACATTCAGAGCTAAATGGTCTGCACTGCCCATCTTGCTATCTTGCCCAAGGTACAGGAGGTGAGGAGGTGCAATTCCTGGTCACTTTGCATGGTGTCACAGTTAGTAACACATAGCCACGGATCCTTCCAAGATATCTCATCAACAGGGACCCTGAGAGGTTGGGTTTGCTTCCAGAAAAAAAAAAAAAAAAAAGGAAATTCCTTCCTGAGTTTGAATGGGAAGGGGCTCACGCTAAAAACTCAGGGTTCAGGTGAGCTCTTTGTCTCAGGAGGATTAGCTACATGGTCCTTACAATTTTATTTGAGTGTTTCACTGTCCTGCTTATTTCTCTAAGGTCTAAGTTTTCACATCAGAATTCCAATTTGGAGGTGTTGATCTTTTTTTCTGACATTTTCAGATGCATTTAGAAAGCCTTTTTTTAGCCCAGGTCCCTGTACTAGTAAAACACATCCTTTATTAAGATGTTTCAAGTTAGTTACCCATGTTTTTTAAGCTTTTTTTAAACTTCAGATGTGCACCTAAAGTGCTTTTGAAATTCAGCGTGCTGTAGATTCAACAAGATTGTAACATACCAGCAGCTGCTGTTTAGAAAATTGATTTGATTTCATTTAAGACAGAATTTGCAAAGCCTTGTGCAGTTACATGTGTTTAAAATGCGCATTTTATTGAGAATTGGATATCTTACTCTTCTAGGTAGTTTTGAAACTCTCAGCCTAAATTTTGTTTAGAATTATTTGATATTTCCTTCAAGGAAATCTAACTATACCCTTTTTACAGGGTGAAGTGCTTCTCTCAGAGCTGTGGGGTAGAATTCATCGGTGATATTATGTTCTCCCCACCTACATGCAAAGCAGAACTCTTTCCCTTTGCTTTATTTTCCCTGTTCTCTATTTCTCTTTTGCGGTGCATTTACCTCAGTGGTTATTACCGTGGTGTTCAAGTCTATAGAATGTCCAGTCTCCTGTATAATATAGTCCTAATTTTTTCACCCACAGGCTTTGATTTTGATCCGGACACTTCCACCACAATCCCATACCTAATAATTAAAATCTTCATATTTTTTGCACAAGTTCCCTATTTTCCTTTCTGATGCATTCAGGCACTGTGAATTGTTCCCTGAAGCCAAATCTATACTTTTTATTGTTATGTGAATATTCCGCTCATACTAGTTATTACACTTTTACTTCCTATTCAATAAATATCCATGACGTTCAGCTCAGCAATGGGTATTAGTCTGTCAGGACACTAATTTATTACAAGAATAGTGTAATATCAATAGGTTTATGGATCAGAAATGTGAAAATATGAAGTTCAAGCAGTGGCTCTTCTGTGAGTTAAATTCTGTCTAAGCAAACATTGCTTTCCAAAATTTAATAAGTGCTGTTTTACCTCTTGTTTCAAAGCAGACTTGAAATGTGAGGTGATTTATGAACTTAGAAGACTCTTCTTTGGATTTTTTCCTTATGCATTTCGTGACAATATATAAGCCATCAGGTTGTTGAGGATGAAAATGCATTTCAGTTACTTCATTGGGATATAGCTCAATATTAACTTTCTGCTCTGCTGTCTTACTGAACAATGCCTGTTCCACTGACAGTTCATTTAGATATTGTCATGGTGTTGGAAGCTTTAAAGGGGTTAATGAGGTATTTATTCCATTATTGTTATTGGAAATTACAGTGTCTAGAACACTTACACAAGAAGATTAAAGATAGATGCTTTAGACCACTTTCTGTAGTCTGATAGGCCATTATTTTCTGGTTCATAACACAAAATAGTACTTTTCATCAAGGAGCTCATATTCTCTAGATGATTCAAAAATTCACAGACCAAAACCAATGTGAAGTATTAAGTTACTAATACTTTTTTAACCCCAAACAAGTTATAATGCAAATGTTTTAATCAAACAAGGCAAAATTGTCACACATTTCTCTCTCGGAAGTCTGACAATGAAAAGGGTGCCTTGAGAAAGACCTAGCTTCTAATTAAAGCTTAGCAGATATGGCACACTCTGTCTGCTGTTTCTGATAGTTTGAGTTATTTTGCATGGGATTTAAAACTTCCTTGCTTCCCTGATTTTCAATGGGAAGACATTGAGTGTAGTTTTGCTATTTTAAAGTGGTTCCCGGGGGTGATGAGCAACCATTTCACACTGGAAGGAAAGCAAATATTGTCCATGACTTATGTGGTGCATTTGAGATATTTGGGATCCTGTCCATGTGTATGTCATTATTATAAGAAAGTGCTAGCTGCAGTTTTTCAGTCCTGAGGGTGAGGAAACCCAGTCCTTCAGCCTGGTCTGTTTGTGCAATGTGGTGGTGGAGCAACCAGAGGTCTGTAAGGGTTTTCTTGATGGTTGAGAATTAGTGCAGCTGATCTTTGCAGTATCTTTCATGCTTTCCTGGTATATATTGTGAAATAAATGATGCAACCAGTTGTTTCACTAAATGATAGGTAGCTCCTGGTAATTAGATCCTGAGCGTATGTCTAACAGCAGCTGAAGAGAGGGACATCTGGGGAGAAGCACATCCCCATCCTTGCAGATAATTAAAAGCCGTAAAGCCATATGGGCATGGTCCTGACCAAGTCGTTCTATGTGAACCTGCTTGGGCAGGTGATCCTTCTTGAGCTGCTTGACCATGCTTGGGCGGGGGGGTTGGACAGGATCACCTCCAGACGTCCCTTCCAACCTCAACCATTCTGTGTTTCTGCGAAGCGCCCTTGAAGGCTCACATGCTCCTTGGCACCCCTGGGTGCACAGGACGAGCTGGAGACACAGCATGGAATGTGCACCAGAAATCTAAGGGTTTCTCCCTTCTGCTCCCTTCTCAAGGCAGCACGTGTGCATGAAGCAGATAATTGCCCATCTCCTGACAGTGGTTTTTTTCCCCCCCATGCTATTTGTTGTGAAGCAGAAACTGTGGCAGTGTTAAATCCCTTACTCTCTCTTTGACTGGATATATTTCAGGGCTGCACGGTCCATGGTGGATGTTTTCCATACTGAACTGCACCTCATTGTCACCCAGGATGTGGTGCAGCACCACGTTGCCATCCACGATGTCTCCGACTGAGCCTATGGATGGGTCTAGGGCTCCTGACACTCAGTTTGGTGTCTTCTCCTTCAGAGCATCTTTCTCTCTTTGCCTTAGCATTTTCTTCCTTGGTACTCACATGCAACCTCCTGTGGTCAATTACCTGTTAGAAAGAAACTTTGGTGCATCAGAGATTAGAAAATGGACTTTGCTTTAGAGGAGGGATTCAGTCAACATTTAGTTTACATGCCAAGCCTTACAATAATCCTTGAGAAAGACAGCAAGATAACAGGCTGCAAAACAATATGGTCTGGAGCCAAGATGTATTGGGAGACACTCATGTAGCAGAACACAACTTCACTGTAACAGGAATGAGGTTTATTTTCACACAGCAATACAATGCATAATCTGATGGGTTCCCACAAAATAACTTCAACATCTTGAATATTATTTTGGAAAAAGAAAACTGAGAAAGTTTGTGCTTAAAAACAGAATAAACCCAAACCATTTCTGGATTTGGGAGTTGGGATCTTTTCTTTTCCATTTATGAAGTGGAGATAAGGTATAAATCAGAAAAAAAAAAAAGTATTTGTAGATGATACACAGCTAGCAATAGCAGTTTCTACTGGCCAGTACAGCTGTGTGACTATTTCATCTTCCATGGTAACTTAAACACAAGAAAAAAGCCTTTACAGTTCAGGGCACTGCTGCCTGGTCAGAGATTGACTGGGTTTGTAATAATTCATAGGCCTTTCACTTTCATTTTTCTAGTGCTGAGGAATTACATTCTGCTATTAAAAAGGCTATGTGAATTGCCCGGTAGAGTGTATATATTCTACCTGCTCAAACAAATAAATAGAGTGCAGTGGACAGCAGGGAGTTCTTAATGACAGATATTCTAAAGAATCCAGATGGCTTGAGAGACAATAGCATCGTGTTTCCTCCTGTTTGTTCACTGTTTTTCAGGTAGGATCCCTTAAAGGATGTAGGCTAGCAAGCACTATTTATCTTCCTCAGGCACTAGCCACACGTGTTTTTCCTTTTGTGCTAATTAAGAGAAAGACAGCCTTGTAGGGGAGCATGAATCTGAAATCCTTAAGTGGCTGCAAGGCTGGATAAAGCATTGGCTATTGGCTGCCAGATCTGTGTGTGAAAGGCTCGAGAATGCCCTGGGCGGACACCCTGCAGCAGCGAGTGGGCACCGTTTGTGGGCAGTTCAGGCGAGGACAGGATCCTCTCAGTTATTCATTGGTGTCAGTTTTAACACTCTTGGCCGCGATGACGGTATCTGGAGTACGAGCAACCCTGACACGGAGAACTCGGTAGAGCTCATGGGAATTTCTGGTGCTCCTTCCTTTCCAGAGTTAGAACCCTACCTAGTGTCTTCCCTTTCTTGTTTTCAGAATTTATTGATTTTCCTGCTTGGCTGGCAGGAGCCTGGAGGAGAAAATGAGTGTTTCTGCTGGGAATTTCATTCTTAAGGGTAGAAAATATTTGTCTGAGACTTCCAACTATAATAGAAAATGCTTCCATTAAAGGTGACTGGAAGAATTCAGTCTGGAGAGGTTCCTGGGAGGAGGTGATGTCTGTCTTGGTTTCCCTGTTATAGATGAGCTTTGACTGGTTTGCGTGTATGTGACTGCAGCAAATTGCAGACCCGAAACATAGGTGTCAGAAGTAAAGAGGAATTTGGAGACTCACAATCAGTAAGAATAATCAGCATCAGATCATGCCTAAACGCAACATTTTGGTTGAACTTTCAGGCTATTTCCAGAAAAATATCATGGCTCTTATTCCCGAATTTAAACTGCTGTACTCAAGGTAAAAGAAGAAGCTGAAAGATAGTAGCCTCTCTCTAAACTGTTTCATTCCTCAAATGAGACATGGGCTCAGGTAAAAAAAATTAATGTCAAAAATACATTCCCCAGTCTTTGTCTCTTCAGACTCCAGTTTCTCCATCAGTGGGCACAGCCTTATATTCTCAGTACTCTATAGAGGTTATAAGATGTTGGCCTTAAACTTTCATAAAAAATCCCAACTGCAAAGCTTTGTGCAGACTGGGGAATGTAATTCACTGATGTCCACAATATAAGCCGAGGTTTGTGCATGCCAAGAGCCATGCATGTTCCCAATAACAATGTCACGCTCTTATTGTCATCCTCATAAAACTTCAGACAAGTCTGCAAAATATCTATTCATTCAGTATTCTTTTTTTTTTTTCCCCCTCTTCCTCTTTTTTAATAAACCCTAAATCTTGCCCTTGCATTTTAGAGACTGATAAGTGTCCTGACATTGCAGAACCTGGGGTAGATTGTATCAACCTTCATTCTTTCCCTTGCAGGTGTAGCCTTGCAATGTGTGACATGCCATTCATAATCTGAGCGGGAGTGTACAATACAGAATACCAGCCTTTTGTTACTGGATGGAAAACGGAGCTCAATTTTTAAATTGATTTTGGGAGAGGGAGGGAAGAGAAGAAATGGGTATTAATTTCTGCTGCTAGTAAAACCCTTCACTTTCAAATTTATAAAAGTGCCCATCTTTGGAACTCAGGCTCGGTGTCTGTCTCAAGCCAGTGAAGCTGCACCGGTTCCCACAAGCGGTACGTCAGCCCTCTGAGTTACTTCTGTGCAGATTATAAATTCCCGTATAAAGAACATAGAATAAATTTTGCTCTGTGGGCTGGCAGCATAATGTGTCAGGCCCATTTCTATGTTCATGTCATCTCATGTCCATAAGAAACAATCCTGATGAAGTCAACAGAGTTAAGCTAAGTTAAAAATGTTTTGAAAGAAAGGCTGGGCTTGATTCTGCTATATTAAGCTCCTACAGATGAAATTATCCCATCCTGTGTCTTTGCAGTTACTATAATGTGTACAGTTGCCACTAGTATTTTAACAAATAATCTAAGGCTAATTACCAAATTTCACATGTTAAACCATCATAAATCAGGAGTTACACCATTGAAGTCAATGGTGCTAAATGAGTCAGGATGCTGTAAATGAAGGAAGGCTCATGAGCAGTTCAGCCTAACAGGAAAACGAACAGCGCTAGTTCAAAAATTATTTCAATTACATTTGGGATGGGTTTTATCTGTGTGGTATGTAGGACAGGTCCTCAGTTAGACTGCATTGCTCTAGTTCTACTGATGTTCCTGGAGGGAGGACAAGTTATAAAATTTGGCTCTATCTTTGTTTTTCTGACTGCATACGTAAGTTATGATTTAAAAATATTTTGGTCTGATTTGTGTGCTGGGACAACTTTCTGTCTGGTTTTATCTAATCTTTTTTGAATGCTCAGCCACTTTGCATATATAATTGCTACATTTGCAGTTGCAAATCAAACTTTGCCAATTAGGATTACTGGAGGAAATCCTTTGGCTGCTGTAGTTCTGCATACAAATACATGATGGAATGGTCAATGCTGAAAGCCTGTGCTGCAGAATGCTGCAGTCAGGAAGATCTGGAAAATAGTTTCATTTCCGTAACATGCAGAGTAATATGCCACAACAATATTAATCGTTAAGAGAACAATTGAAGTAATTGTTTTGCTAGGATATAGTGCTGCATGTTTCATGTGTAAAAAATCACCCATAACTTCATTATGAAATGAATTCTTCTCCATTAAATATTTCTACATTGACCTGTATCTTTCAGACAGTACCATTTGATTTTATTTTTTTAACTTTTTAGATATTTAGATATGGAAGCTTTTGTAACAGAGTTGTATACTTGAAACAGTTGGTTTTTACCAGTGATTACTTTTTATTACTTTGTTCACTTTTTGTTGTATTTTTATTGACTAATAAATACCTGAAGAGGAAGCAGAGATCTCTGGAGGAACCATATGCAGAAATGCATTCTGAAAGGCAAGAGTGGGCTCAGACTGAATTTTGTGATCCCTGTGAAATGAATTGCGGTTTTTGTGAAATCTTCACAATTTACACTCGAGGGCATTGACTTTTGTGAGTGCTGGGTCATGGCCAGTTTTCCATGGCTGGCAAATCAGGTGTCTCAAAAATTCAGTATTGAGCATTTTGCTTTGAAAGTACCAGCTCAAGTGCAGCCAGGAGCGGTTACGGTTCTGCTCTTTGTGCTTAACTGTGGCTGTTTCATTGCGCATCTGGAAAGAAATTTAATAATTTCAATACAATTCCTTGGGCTGTTGTTTACGTCATGTATTCCACCCCAAACAACCTCTGTGACTATCACAGAAGAAACAAAACTACAAAGTACCCTCTCATTTCCTTAGACTTACTCCCCAGGCCATGGCTGAAGCACATTAGTGTGCTGATGGGAATTTCATGACTGATAACTGTACCATTAAAAAGCTCAGAACTAATCACTGGGTATCGGTATACTTGAAGTAGTCTTGCTTGTTTAAAAAATTGATTAAACCCATCTTTAGGCAGAATATCCAGTGCAAAAAGCAATCTGAAAGAAAATTGATTTTGATTCCTTGTAACATTAAAAAAGTGATGATCATTCCTTTCCCCCCTACTAGTATCTAATCAAACATAAGCTATAAGATCAGTAATAAAATTATTCTGCTTTTAGCTGCTAGCGTACTTCACCCAAACCAGAGCTTATAAGGCAAGGATTCTTGACCTATTTTCTGTGGTTTGCTGGGTTTTCAAGAATGAAAGACAGGAGCCAGAGTGGCTGCACCAAAAAGCTCATGGAAAGCAATAAGTGATCTCAATCTGCTGTACACAGTGGAGAATCAGCTGTGAACAACTTTAAGACACCCTAGTCTCCAAGCTATGCATGATTTATGGGGGTATCTAACCCTAAGAGCCATGTGAGCAGACCACTGCAGTGATTAAACCCTATTTGAATGTTTTGTTAGGATAGTTCATGACAGGACAAAGGGCTCCTTATTCCCCTGCGACAACATCTCACACGCAGCCTTCCTCCCTTGGCTTTCTCTGTACTAATCACCCCTAAAAGCTAAATAACAGAGGTTTCTGAAAAAGCCTGAAGGAGGAGTCCTAAGGCAAATGGTTAATGCCTGATCTCTCAGACACAGGGCTAATTAACTGAATCTTTTAAAACACCACGATGGGGATTTTCTGCATGCAGGTATTATCAATTATCCCATGAATTCAAGAGCTGCAATTCCCGGTAATTAACACCACGTATTCATTGCAGAGGACAGGACAGTACAAGGGGAAATAGCTGCTGCAAACGTGAAATTCTGAAGTTAAATTGTACCTTTGAATAAAGGAGATCCATACATTGAGGATCCAGACAAAGAAGTGAAAGATGCTCTGTGCATGATACACAGAGATAGCAAGTGATAAGGATATCGGGAATAAAACAACCAGATAAATTACACTTCCAGACTGGCATCTGCACACTTCTGCACGCATTTGCATGTGCAGTGCCATCATACACATTTTCTGTCTCAGAGGTAGCAGGGACATAGGTTACGAGCTGCCAGCTTCACAGGTGATGGGGGAATGCGCATATCATTCTAAGTTTTAGCTCAACTCAGTGAGGGTGAGTGCAGGTACCACTGAAGGCTGCATAAACTGGAAATGGCAGGGTTTTTTGCTGCCAACAGCTAATACACATCCTAGGCCATGGGGTGCTGGCAAACTGAACTCATTTTGGGACTCATTTTTCAGACCTAGGGAGCTTAAAGTGAAATTTATTTGATTGTGTGGCTAAGGCACATTAATGCTAGCTTGATGCCAGTCTCATTACTGAATTAACACTACGGTACACAAAAGAGGTATGTGGGTGACTAAGGATTTAGATGGTTATAGGCAACCGACTGTAAAGATTAGGCTTTGGGCTCAAACATGAAGACAAGTTATTCAGCATGGGATCTATTGATTTTCCAAAAGAGTAACAAGCTTTCTCTTCTTCACATCTCTTATTCAGTTGTTAGATGCTACTGAAAGCGAGACCTCGGGCACAGCTAACGGCCTCCCCAATGTTCAGGACCACAGGGAGCGTTCCTGTGCATCACCTGTAAAACAAGGGTAAGGAACAAATTAGTACTTTTTTTTTTTTTTTGAATCTGTCACGATGAAAAATTAATAAAGAGTGTTCATTTTAAAAGCACAGGATGCTCAAAACCTGCACACCCAGCAACAGAATTACATTGAAGTTTTCATGAGAAAATTCAGGTCTGTTCTTATGTGGGTGGGCCATGGGACAGACTAATCCTGGTCTGGGATGGCTAATCTGTGATCTCCAGTTTACCCCTTTTCTTGCTTGCTTTGTGTGAAGGCAAAGTGCTAATACAAACAGGATGATATATTTAGCTCATCTCAAGAGGTTTCCAAAGCTGTGTGCTACAAATTACTTGTGATGTTGCCACGAACAGGTATGTTACTGACTGTAGATATGGTTTGGTTTGGGGAAAATGGTTTTGGGCAAATCATTATTGCCAGCTGTGGTGGTGGTGTTTTTGAAAGCTAGAAGCGTCGGTTTCAGATTATTCACCCAGCAGAATATTTTGTGTTAAGTAGGGAGACATTAAAGAACGGAAAGCACGAAGTGGTCCTTCTGCACTGACAACTGCCCTGCAGAAGTTTGGATGATCGCATAGTTGTCAGTTTTGCTATTCAGAAGCATATATCTTTCAGGCAAGGTAGGGTAGGCTTAGCATGGCCTCAAGCTGCACCATGACGCCACTGTGAATGATGTCTTATTATTGACCTGAACTGATTATTCAGAGCGATCCTTGTTATGCTTAAACTCCAAGACCTAACATCACCGGGCAGTCGGTGTTTTAAATCTTAACAGGTGGTACAGTTTAGCCAAAAAAAATTGTCTTTGACATTTATTCACTGTAAACTTTCACAAATTTATGATTCAATGAATCAGTTTTTCCATCAGACCCTCTTACTTATTTTATCCTCCGTGACACTTAAATTGCACCCCTGATGCAAATGTTACCCAGAACCACTAACTTGGGTATGCTTTTGCTAAAAGTGAAGTCAGCAAATTATTCTTACATTTGACTTAGTATCTTAGCTTTCAGAGTGTGGCTTGTGCCAATCCTGCCAGTGATTAAAGGCAGGGATTTTTTCCTTTTGGCAGCTCCTAAAGGAACTATCCACTATCTGGGATTGGATCCTTGTTCCACTATGGACTATAGCCATATAGAGAAGACTCAAGTACTGAAAATCAGAAACGTTTTTAACTAATGTTTTGAATTGGGTCCCAAGAGATTTTTCTTTCATTTTCTCTTACTCTGTTCCATTCTCTCTTTTTTTTTTTTTAAATAGGCAGAAACACGCACAGACATACACCCACGTGTGCACGCGTGCGATCACCGGTGAGCAGAGTAGTGATGACAGTAATCTCTTTGTCTCTTGAGACAGACATATTAAATAATTTTATGGTTTTTTTCCTCTGTGTTTCCTCTCTGCAAAGTAAAAGGAAGCGTTGGGGATTTTTTTGTATTCCTTTAAATCAGCTTGGGGTATTTCTGCGAATATAGGTATGATCAGCATATCCCTAATAAACCCGTTAGCTCTGCTTATGTGCAATTTTAGTTCCTTGCACCCTGTTAACATAGACTCTTAGTGCAGCTGGTGAGTTTTAAAATCATCTTGGAGTGCTTCACTGGACTGAAGAAATAATTAATTGAAGGCTCTCAGCACGTGCTAAGTAGCTCGGTTGAGTCTGAAGATCTGAACAATTGCTTTGTTTTTTCCTTTCCTTATCACCATTAGCCATTTTCACTGGATAGAGATACAAAATAACTAGCCTTTACAGTGAGCCATTAAACTGTCATTTGGGCAACTGTGCATGAAGAGGCATCAGATAACGGTCAGTGCTGGAGTAGAACAGGGTTTGTGAATCATAGCTGTCTCCACTGTACTTAAATCACATTCACCACTGGAGCAGTCAAGGGTTTCATTAAAGGGAGAAGCATTCATCTAGAGAAATATATCCAAAAAATGAGAGTAAATAAAAGCCTTACATTTTTCTCTATTTCTCTTCATGTTTTATTTACCACAGTGGGGGCTTAACAAGGTAGCAAATGTAAAGAGCAGTGAGATAACCATGCAGAAGAGGATTCTGAAAATGAACACGGTGACATTTTAAAAGAGACGTTCCACACTGGGGCAGATTTAGAGGTTTTTTTATTTACACAGCACTTAGGGGGATGGTGGAGGGGAAGCTGTGGATATATTTCAGTGTGGAAAGTGCAAAACTGACTACAAAAAATAATCTACCCCTGCAGAGACATACGTCTGGAAAGAGGAAGTAATTTCTGTTGAGAAATAGGATTTCTCCTCTAGCACTTACACAGCATGTGCAAGTAGAAAATAAAAATAGTCACTTTTATATTATTGGTGTTAATTAATTATGTGATGCCGCTTGAAAGGTGCTAATTAGTGCATACACAAAAATTGCAGTCTTTGCTCCCAAAGAGCTTGCAGTTTAAATAATTAAGGTGTGCAAAACCCAGAAGGCGCTATAGGGGCTTGGGGAGAGGGGAAGGGGCAGAGGGCCAGGAGGCCACAACAGCACGACCATGTGGCTTCTCCACCTTGTCTCTGATACTTATGATCTGAGTCTTTTAATAATGTAAAAAAAAAAAAAAAAAAGGCAGGGGGAGGGCAGGGAGGAAGTTGAAATGGGGTAACAGAGAAGAAAAGGTTTTACACACAGAGAGCCTGGGTCTGAATTATATGATGGTGAAAGCGCAAAGAGCCTGGGGTGAGGAGTAAAGCAGAAATGGGCGTACAGCATGCAGGAGACATAAACCTGCCCGAAACCTGCATGCTGAATGTAAGTGTGCTTTCCTCTGCCGTCTTCCTCCTGCATTTCCTTAGCAAGGTTCCTTTGGCCGTCCCCAGAAAAAAGCACCTCGACCCCCTGGGGTGCAGCACCCCAAAGAGGGAAATCCATGAGCCACTGCTCCATTGGTGCAAAACTGTAGCTCTTCCTAAGAAATGGTGGGGCTGAACCTTCCCTTGCTGCTGCCAGAAAAAGGAGGATAATTAATGCATCCAGCGACTCCTCCTCAGAGCAGGTCTCTGCTGCTGCGCCAGCAGCATTGACCGAATTTTCCTCTTTTCTAGTTGGAAGCGGTCATCAACTGCCCCTAATCTGTTTGTCAGGGAAGAGGGATCCTCTCACCCTCTGCAGCAGCCCATCTTTTCGCCTCCTCAGGGACCCCAGCCCTGTTACCACAAGCTCTGTGTGTCCTTTCTCCCCATGCAAGCATAACAGGTGGCAAGATTTATCCTCGGGGCCTCACATTCAGCCCTCTCTAATCTAATTACCAGATGCTGGGCTTTATTCAGCAGTCTCTTAAGTACCTATAAACTGAAGGCCAGAAATCACACCACAAGCCTCCTCCGAGCCACTTGGACCACGTCCTTTGTTGCCGTGCGTCATCACTGCTGCAAGATGGTTGCAAAATGCTGCTGAATTCAGGAGCTTCACTCAGCTTTGCGTGGCTTTGAAGGAGTCAAACTCACAAGAAAAGCCAGGCCCTGGGGTTTAACGGCATCTCAGTCACTTTGAGGCTTGGCTCTCCAGGCTTCATGGACCTATGAGTTTGGGATCTAATTCTCCACTGTCACGGAGCAACTGAAAATACTGAATAGTTCAACCAAAACCCTGGATTTTCAAAAATATGTTGATTCGAATCCAAATATTACCTTTGTTGCTTAGTTCTGTGTCTGCATAGGTTCCCCTGCATCCAGCCAGCCTCAGTGTTCAACATATAAACTATACGGTCATCTTTAAAGGCTTTTTTTCTGTGTGATCACCACCACATGCCTACCTGCCTGCCAGCACACCCCGTGGGTAGCAGCGCTGCAGCCGACCACCCCTCTTATTGCCTTTTGTTCCTGAGCACAGTTTTGTTCGTGCTGTGTTCATCATTGGCATACGGGATGATTGTCATGCATCGCGCTGGGCAGGGAGAAGCTGCAGGCAGGCACAGGTCGGATGAAATTGTGGTGGAAGGTCTGGCCCATCGCACAGGGATCCTGGGTCCGGCAGCAAAGCCTGGCTGAAATCTGGGCAATGATGCAAATGTGCTCGCGGAATCTGAGTCTGCACATTTGTGATGCCAAAAGCGTGGCATCCTCTGAGATGGAAAACGTGGCCATGGCTGGGGTGGGACAAATAACTGCACACTTGAGCTTCGGCAGTCGGACTTGGGGGGTGAGCGGTGTCCTCTGAGCTTGGCTTTCCTTTGAAACAAAAGAAAAAAAAACCTTCCGAGGTCTGTTTTTTACTTAAGAACTAAGGAAAGTCAAGGATATAATTTCTAAAAATTAACACCAGAGGCAATCTAAGCAGTAATCTAATCAGGGAAAATTTCTATTGTACTTGGAGCTGAAACTGCCTGGACTTTAAGGACAAAAATCCCCATGGCTGCAAGCTGGGCCAAAAATTTCACCCTGAAACTAGGATTTCTTCTTGCCTCATCTTCTTGCATCAAATGTTGTCAGGTAACGTGTTTCTTTCTGTTCCAGTGCACAGCCCTAATTCTACTCTGCAGCATTTCAGGGCTCTAACATTGTAAAATGTAGGTTCAAACATGATCTTTTTCCATAGGAATGTGTTAAACAGGCCATGAAAAGCCAGCATGATCAAAAGATGTTCTACAAAGTATTGATATTTCACTGCTTCTTACCTTGAGCTTCTCCAGTAATTCACCATATCAGAAATACAATATTTGTAAGTTCTTTTTCATAAAGGTCTTTTTGGGTTTGGAAATTTAAACACCGCGAAGCTGAAGTTGAATTGGAAACCAAAAGTCTCTAAGCTTGTACATCTTAGAAAAAAAAATTCAATTAAGTGGGATTTTAGCTGTTTCAATAAAATTGGACTCTCCCTTTTCAAGATAAGGGTCCTATAGAGCTGAAGCAACCTTTATGTGGCAGGAATATCCACTTCTACTAAACGTATAATCCTAGCTCAGGATACAATACACACAACAGGAAATCAATGTATAGTAGAATCAATTTGAAAATATAAAATAAACTAATATATGAGTGGAAAATTGACTTCCTATGGATTAAAAGCAGCACAAATGGTAGAAAAATCTGGCTTTTTAACAGGATGAGGTGGGTGGTAATAATAATGCAACTGATTAACTAGCTGGACTCAAGCTGCTGTGTGTGCACATAGATTTTTTTCCTTTGGTAAAAGGATTCAAAGAGGAAATAATTTATTGGTGCACTTTGCTCAGTGTTTGTCATTGAAAGGATGCAAAGTGTGTACAGCACCGTGAAAAAAGGGGAAAAGTAAAAGATATGGAATGTGTTATTTAAAATATCAGCACCATAAACAGTGTAGGATTACTGCAGCAATCCCATTATAGCTGTGGGGATATATAAATGTTTCCATTACGATTATCATTGAGGAGTTTATAACTCAGCCATTGAGATTTTTATTTTTTAAGGGAATTTAATGTTTTTGTAATGTGCTGTACTGACAGTCTGGAAACTGTGAGTCTCTTATTTGCTGCCAGAACAGATACAATCGTACATAGAAGGAAAGCAGCCCCCAGGTTGCCCAGTGCCATCCTCAGTCCTGCTATCAGCAGGTCCTTCTACATCTGACGCTTCAGGCCTTTTTTGATCATTGATACCTCCCCAGTGATTGCTCTTAGGCAAGACAAAGTGGGGACAAAACAGATTGAGACTAGAAAGCTATTCAACATAGGCCATAGGCATGAATGTTGGGTTCCTCCATTTTTGACACAATACAGATTGGCACTATAAACCTCACTGTGTTTGATCACAGGTTGGAGAAAAAGAGCACTCATCTTTCCTGAGGCTGAGCTGGTGTTTGGAGCAGTCCATGCGTTATTGTGTGCCCCTGGACAACAGGGGACTTCTGGGGACAAGCTACTTCAGGTACAAGATTAGAGCCTAATTAGGATAACACAACATATCTGTGGACTGCCCGGTACAATGAAACTCAGTTATGAATTGTCCACATCTGCCAGTTTCACTGGGGAGCATTAAATCTGTACACCTCTACTTGATACACAGTCAGCATTAATCTGTCATGGATGTAGCTGTGATATAGACCGTGGGGCTGTACAGCGACATGGCTTCTCTCCCATCACATGACTGAGAATACACAAATGAAGTGGGGCTTGGATCCAACTTGAGTTATGTCCTCTTCGGAATACGGGACCAATGCTGAGTGTCAGAAGACCAGAACTCCTCGTACAGACTGCATACAAAAAGCATCTGGACTCAGGTCATAAACTGGAGTGTCTCACACGGTAAGTTAATATGAAAGTCCATTATCATTATGGTTCTTACAGGAGTAAAGTGGAATACTGTTATTTTAAAATCCTTCAATTATCTGCATTTTTCTTTTATTTCTCATCTCACAAGAGGGACTTGTGAGCAACATAGAGCAGAGGTGGAAGGGGAAGGGAAGCAGATTGCTAGCACTGGACCAATCCATTTGGATGGAGCTTCATGAGTTAGAGAAGTTAGACGATGTATGGACATGCAACTTTGCTTCCTGATCCCGGGCTTAGTCATTAAAAGGTGTGTTTGTGCAAAGTCACAGACTGGGTCAGAGTAGCACCCAGCAGACTACTGGGCTCTTATTAACTAAACGTAGTTGTGCTGTGAATAGATCTTTTCTTTAATCTTTGTGTAAACTTCCCACTGATGTCTATGGGAAATCTGCTGTGCATGGAGTGAAGGGGTGTTATTTTAGATTAACACCTGATATCATTTAAACTAGAATTCGTTCCTCTCCTCAGAATGGGTTTGGCACCTCTGACCTAAGTTCCATGTCCTGAGAGCTATAGAAAATGATAGACAGACACAGCGCACGGGTCTTGCCATCCAGAAGGGGTGTTATTGGATAAGAGTACTTTAGGTTGTTGGAATGGTTATTCTTTAGTGCTAGATTTATTCTGTTGCCTACACCTCAGGTAACAAACAGCTACTCCTTTAAACCGATCTTGGCATCAAGAAGAAAGTAGCCCAGATTTTTCTTTGCAACATAAACATCCACAGCTGTCAATGATCAAGAAAGTGTCTTGCAATCTGTATTCGCTACAACCGGCAGATCATTTTGTACTCAGTAATTCCTCGGCACTTTTCACTTTGCTTTATAAGGGTAGAGGTATCTCTGAAAAAAAATGCATACCTAGACAATATATATATATTTAATGAAGACTAAATCTGCTAAACCTTCCAATTGAGAAGTGATGAAAACCCAGCTTGGTATCTTAAACAAGTCAGATAACCAAAAAAACAGTAGAGACTTTTAACACCTTATTAGCTGCATTAAGAATTGTTACTGCAATTGATGTTACCAGGATATGTGATGTATTCACATAATGAACTGCTTTTCAGCCATCCTGAGATGTCTCATATGTCAGTCTGGAGGCTGCGATTCTCCAAACAGATAGGAGTAATGAAGGTGTGTCTAGCACTAACTGAGCATGGAGTGCATTTTAAAAAATGAAAACAATAATCATGCTAAATAGAACTGTTGGTTGGAGCCATTAGTATCTATCAGATGAGCTGTAGAAGCACTGACAGATATAGTTTAATATATTGTCAAGAGTGGTTTCTAAAGTGTTTCAACCCTGTAGGGTCTGAGACGCTTCAGAAGGCTGGCTGAGCCTTTTATCGCTCTCCTGACATCCAGTTCTTTCTCAGGGACAACAAAGTTTCGGATATAGGAGTGCCACTCAAACGGCTCTGAATGGCTTGAGAACTTAGTTGTTCCAGCTCCAAGGGAGCTTCTTGTACCTACAGGGGTTGAACAGGTCCCCACATCCTCTGTGCACAGCCTGCATTGGCCATACTGCCTCGTGCCTTCTGCAGCCTTTGTGCACAGGGAGACAGCTCTGTCTGTCTGTTGTGTGAAACCTTAGCTAAAGAGCAGAGCAAACTTGGAAATGGCATTGCAGGAAAAACTTGGAGATATTCTTCATTCCTGAGAGCAGCTTCTAGCAGCACTGAAACCTACCTCCTCCCTTCAGATCAGTGACAGCTTATGCCTGCGTTCTCCCTCGTTTTCCGTAAGAGGTGGGTGATTAAATTTATTATAGGCAAGGAGCTATGTTAAGAAACATAGACCTCATTGTTGCAACGAAGGCTTGTGTGGGAATTTATTTTATAGTCACACTGCTAAAAATCACTATTATTTCAAGTGTTGATACTGAGCAGGAATGGATGTTTTGAAGAGGCTTATACATAATGAATATTAATAAAGCCTGAGCTGAGATCTTGGCTGACAGACGACCAGCTCCACTTCATCCATTGTGCTGCAACATGTTCTTGAGCCTCGCTTTATCAGCCATAAAAGTCAGCTTGCCTAAACCTTGTGTTAGCATAAGTTGCAGCATTGGATGCGTGAGGCATAGGAGAGCGGAGGTCCTGAAAATCATAGTGCTACACTGTAGGTGGGTTTTGTTGTGCGGCTCCCAGCCTGCTTCCCACTCATCATATGGCTCTCTGGAAACACCTGGTGAAATATGTACGGACCCTGCACTGTGTTAGATGAGAAAAATATTGTTGTAGCAGGACATGCTGCTTCTACATCTTGCTGGTGGGTATGAAGTAGGGACAGATCTTGGTGAGAAGATAGATGTTTGATAGTAGAATGTCCTGTAGGGTTTAATCATCACAGCACAAATGGTGCAATGAGTTCTTTAAAGCCACAAAAGAGATCCACACCTTTCAAGCCCAAAAGAGGGCAGGGCTTGAAAGACATGGTAGTGTCTAGGGTCCCGGTCTGGAGGAATGGGGACAATTTGAGAAGAGCTGGAAGGATCAGATCAGCAAGTGCAAAAGCAAGCAGCAGCAACAAAATAAAGAGGAGGGATTAGTGAAGGATTTTTAGGGGAGGGATAGCCAGAATAAAAATCCCATCAAATGCTTTTAAAGTGTCCGTCCGTTATTCCTGCATTGCATTTAAATGGTTAAATACGCAGGGATTATAGGGTGTTGGGCCAGGGAATGAAATACTAACGTAAATAAAAGCTTGCTGGGCTCATAGGAGTCTTTGAACAGGGTCTGATGGGACCAGCTGAGCAGAAGCCCTTAAAGCATATTTTTAAATTCAGCACATCTGTGAAATGGTTTCTGAAGAGGAAGCAATATGCAGATTCGCCCTCGAATGAATGGGAGCAGAGGAATATTATTACTGTATTTATTCCAACCTTTATATGTTTGTAGTCTAATGTATGCACACTATTAGTATTTATTTGTCTTGCAGTAGCCCATAGCTACTGCTGTCACGCACTCGGATCCTACTTTGCTAGCCACTGTACCAACCTATAATGAAAAGAAAATCCTGCTTTATAGAGTTTATATTAGCAGATGATTTGTAAATATATTGTTACTATCAGTTCTTTATAGTACCTCGGTATGGTTATAAGCAGTTACAGAAATTTCTATGAAGAAAGGAAATAAGTCTTAGTACAAGTTGGCATTCATCCATGAAGATTTAGTTACCTAATTTATAAGCATTTAGTAAATATGAATTAATCTTGACATGGTGGATTTTGTGCTGAATTAAATAACCATACTTACAGTCTATAATGCGCTTGGACAATAGGTAAATTAGTCCGTCATTAAAAAATCATGAAGGAAAATGCATAACCTGCAGCAATGCCCAGAGGAAAAATTACAGTTATTTGAAATAAAAACATTATTGTAAGCAAATTTGTGGAGGTTGGTTTTTAGTTTGTTTGTGGTTTTGTGGTGGTTTTTTTCAAACAGCGTTATGGATCTTCATGAAATTTCCAGTTGAGAGTATTAACTAAATACCCAGGGTTTAATTGGAAATCGGAGGTAGAAGAACTGTAAATCTTCTTTCAGTCATTTGTCTGCACCGCCTGCTTCTCAGCAGCAGACAAAACAGTATGTGCTTTTACATCTGATTAATGCTAACGAAAGCTGTGATTAAAACATCCTTGAATTCTTCTGTCATACAGCACAATTTAAAATAGTGAATTATCCTTCAAAACAGCACAAGTGGTGCAGTTGCACATTAGCATAACAGCAAACCTTATTTACACAAGCACAAATGTTGTGTAAATTGGCCTTTAAGTGGGTTTTAAGTGGCAATCACTTGGTAGGTGTTTTCAGAACTGCTAAATAAAAAAAAATAGCTATAGTGCAATATTTTACAAATGAATACTTTTAATGGGCCTATTTTCAATTGAATTGACTATTAAAACAATGAAGGCAGAAAATGACAACAGTTATTTAATCTGGGATGCAATATAAATACTGGAACACTTTTGAATTGTTCAGCATCTTGCAGCAGAAAGTATTTGTGAAAGTCAAGTGGTTATTAAGCTTATGAACTCCCTGCTTTGCGTTTCTATCATGCGCAGCCATAAGCTTGGGGACATACGTAGGTAAAGGGCAACAGAAATTCAAACCCAGAGAGTCTGGTTTTATATTTTTCACAGAGCATAGGCAGGACTGCTTTATTACTCCTCGTGCTGAGGAATTACTCTCAGCAGCTTCAGAGGGAAGGGCCTCCCTAGCAGAAACTCTGCTCCTTGCAGCTGCCCTGCTGCACCTGAGCCCTTCAGGACATAAAAAACCCCAGTCACACTGCTGGTCATTACTATTCTTTATAATGTTATCATTAGGATGGCAAGAGAGAGTTTTTTCCCCTCCAATCTTACTTTAGCCCTGCATTTTTTTTGTTTGTAGGAGTGTGTCTTAAATGCTGTACCAAAATCGAGGCCATGGTCCAGGGAGAGCTACAAACATGGACCTGGAGATGGTCCCTGAACTAAGGTGACAGACATGATGCTGATAGATGACAGCAAAACCCCAGGTGTGGCCATGTGCAGTCCATCGGCAAGTGTGCAATAATGGTAAGGATGCTAGAGGTCAGCAGAGGGATATGAGTTTATACTGGTGTATGGATTTTATTTGTTGTGGTGAATAGATAAGTGGTACATGGATTGCCAGGTCAGACTGTTTTGCTGGTGGCGAAGCAGGTCAGTTAATATTTTTGGCCATCCTCTGATTTAAGTCTTTCATAGTAGCCTAGTTTCTTAATTTTTGTGGTAAAGTGGAGACTCAAGGAAATCAGAACAGAATAGAACAGAATAGAATAGTTCATTTGGAAGGACCTACAACAATCATCTAGTTCAAATACCCATTGGAAAATGTGTGAGGGTACAAGATGACACAAAGAAAGACAAGCTGTATTGCAAAGCCTACCCCAGCTGGGCAAAGTAAACAAGTTTAAACATCAAGTTTAACGTAATTCCTAGTGTTTAATCTACACTTTTATCTGAAATACTACTGTTTTAAAGAAACTTTTCTGCAAGAAGCTGGTTGGTCCCAGGACACAAGACAGAGCCTTGTTTCCCAGAGGAAAAAAACCTGTCTGTCCTGAACTTCAGCCAGAAACTCAGTGGTGATTAATGATTAATACACCAGAAATCATAATTTGGTACCAAGCCAGAGAATAAAGCGATTCTACCTGGAGAGAGAGGAAAAAGCTGCAGCTGAACAGTAGTGAGCATGGCTGATGCAGGGAGCAGGTCCCCAGCCTCTCTGAGGGATGTGGCGTGTGTGTGCTTCTTCGATGTACATAAGGAATTTCTCCTGGGCCAGAATGGGGCTTAACTGTCTCAGAATTGAGATTTTTTGCCTTTGATTTTGGACTGAATTATGTAAATAAATGGTGATTAGCTATGTCATATGTTGAAGCGAGCTCCTCCATGGGTTGAAGAATTTCACAACAAAGAGCATGGGCAAACAGCTCAGAATGGAGAACTCTGTTGATGGGGCAGTGATCAATGCTGGACGGTATCTTAGGCAGCAAATTGAAATTGGATCCATTTGCACTTTGAATTCAGATGAAGAAGGAAGTATTTGAAAACTACTATCAAGTATCTGATACCAAATGTAAAAAAGAGGATGAAAAAACCCAAATTTTTACCAGAGGACGTGCCATTTTCTTTTCTTTTTCAAACAGCAATTATTCTGTCTGTTTACTCTGGATCAGCCATTGGAATTACACAAGCCTAAAACTTGCGTGAAATCAGAAACATGATTGTCTTAGTCTTCATTCTCTGCGCCGAAGGAATAGGCAGCTCGCAATCAGCCCTGGTATATAAAACCCGTTTACCAGATTGATGTTTAGAGGTTTTATACTGCTGTATTCAAGCTAATATTTCAGTTGATTCTAATCTGCTTGGATTCATATCCCTAGTGGTTTCTCACAGATGAAAGATTTGAATGAATCAAGCACTAATCAGTCCCTGATAAGATTTGGTGATGTTTGTCCTATGTTTGGCATTATGCCTTCCTTCTGTTTGTAATCTGTGTTTTTATAATCAGTTGTCTCTTTTTAAAAATTTTATTTACAGCCTTCACTTTCTCTTCTGTTTCTCCCTTAGTGCCATCAAGACTTGCACTAATAGTTATTTAGATTCACTTAATCCTAGGACGTAGGCACATGCTAATTTCTGATGTCGTGGTTTCAGATTTACCATCCATCAGCTGATCAGTTCTCCCTCTGCTCCAAGAAGTTTTCACTTGCAGTGTGAGTGCTCTTAACATTATTTTAATGTAAAGCGAACCATTGCAGACTACTTTTATTCTAGCAATGTCCTTATGGCTGTAATACTCACTCGTCCTTCATTATCCCCTCCGTAATGCACTACTTTATGTTCATTCTGGACTCAACATGTCTAAATTTTAAACATATTATTTTCTTAGTGTTCGGACATATTCACAATTTCTAAGTTAAAAAAGGCTCACCCTTAGCAAAATAGTAGTTTTTGCACTGGAAAATGGATTGCTCCTAAGTAAAAATGACTACTTTGTCAAAAGTAAAATGAGATGAAGGGGTAAAGTGATGATATTTTTACTTGGAGCTCTGGGAAACAAAGCTGGAAAATGTAGCGCAGCTCCAGTTTCGCAGTAGAACAGGATAAAGTCAATGCAGGTGCTGTGCAGGCAACCTGGCTCTATTCTGCACAGTTCTAATTAGTGAGAACTAGTTTGCTGCTAATACCTTGAATTTGCATTTTGCTTTGGGGATCTGCACATCTTGAAATGTGTTTTCTTAGGCTGTTAACATATTGGAGACCGCTTTGGGGTAGTGTGGGAAGGACCTCCTGGTCCTGCTTTGAAGCTTTGAATGCTCTCCTGTTGGCACGTGGCTGATTTGTGAACTTTTCAGTTAATATTGCCTTTTTTATATGTACTAAGAGATCATTAACCTGTGTGGTTTTGATATTTGATTCATTCAGCCTTCCACAGAACTGAGCCACCTGTTTGAGCTTGTGAGTTTATCAATTTGATGATGTTATTGCAGTAACCAGATCTCTGCTATCAATCAAATTGTGAGAGTTTTTATGATCACAGACTATACCATCCTATGTGCCGTACCCAGCTTTGTCCAGCCGGTCTTGGGGTGGAAGCTACACAGTAACTGAAATTCTTTGCACATTTTGTGCTGTCCATACTTTCATGCCCGGCCCCAAAGCAGTTTGAACTCTGGGGAATCACCTGGACTGAAACCACAGAAAGAGAAATGAGGACACTGAAGCACCAACTGAAAGAACGCAAAGATGACACTAATACACTAATCTGCCAAGCGAATACAGAAAAAGGAAGAACCTAAAGTATTTTCTTGTGCTCCATGCAGTTCTGTTTTGAAAAGTATATGGCTTGAAATTCAGCTGCCCTCCGTGAGTTCCAGGTTAGAATTTACAAATCAAAATATGACTTTTCTAACTTGAGAGCTGTTTACTCCGCTATGGAACTCAAACCCATGCTTTCAGCTCTTTTTTGTGCTCAAATATCTCAGTAAGGAAGATGATGCAGACTGATCACTGACTGTTTTGCTGGTGACACGGAAGACAGACACAATTCAGCTGGATGTGCTGCATCTTCACTGGCCCTGCCATGGTAAGAGAAGTAGCAGGTGGTTTGGACTGTGTGATGAAATCTGTTCTCTCCCTAATGAATATGTGTGACTGTGAATTAGTCACAAGCGTATCCATGTTTGATGTCAGCTGTACTCCTCGCATTGCTTACCAGCAATATAAATGTTGCACGTCCTTGCCCTTCTGTCATTCAGGAGAGGAGGTGGGACAACATCTTGCCTTCCTCATACAGCTGAAGATGCTAAGTTCAGCAGTCACTCATTGCTATAAATTCAGAAAGGGAAAGGCACTGATTGTACACTGAGCTGGACCAGAGAATACCTAAGGACATTAGGGACAATAAAGAAGGCTGCACTTCTGGTTGCAGTTACACAAATGTTTGATAATGCTCTAAGCAACTGAAGCAGATCCATTTGGCTAATCGTTTTTAATGTCTGCACACGCACATAGCATGAGAATGTCAAAATCCCCACCTGGATGCTGCATGCAGCAAGCTTAGCCTCCAAAAGCAATGAAAGAGGATCCTCTCTGAGGCATATCAAAGTCAACGAGGTCATATAGTCTTTATCATAAACTATCATAAATAAATTTTTTTTCTGAAATCCTTTAGATTCCCTTCTCTGACTTTTCCCACTTGAGGGATATTCCCAAGTCTCACACCTCTGATGGTAAATTTCTTCTAATTTTCAATTTAAATTTATTTATGGCCAATTTGCATTTTATTATTTGAATATTATTTATTCATATGCATTTGCTTTTGTGCCAACTTTACCCTTTAGCTTAAATAGATTTTCTACCTGCTGGAGAAGATGCTCCTTTGATGTATTTATGGGGAGAACTATATCACATATCAGCCTTCATTTTGCTAGGCTAAGCAAGCAAAGCTTTCTTAAAAAGAAAGGCCTGCATTTCTCCAGATAGCTTCATAACTTTTCTCTGCCTCAGTTCAGTGTGAACTCATCTTTCCTGGACGTGGTTTTAGGAACCATATTCCTCTTTTAACATAAAGTCTGATGCTGGTTCCATGCATCCAATATTTCCTTAGTTCTGCTTAAAAATATGTTGTCTGATGCAGACTAGAATCGTACTTGCTTTGATCAGCAAATCATAAGAGCTGGCATGGGCGCTTGCACTGTCAATCATGCTGTGACTAATTTTCCTTTGTGTCTTTCTCCTCCTGCTTTGATTCCATCTGAGAATCTTCCTCTTGGTAGCAGAAATTCTTGATCACAACATCGCATTTTGCACTGTTTCAGGCAGTCTCTGTATGATATCCCAGACCATCTCCATGTGACCAGTTTTCCCAACTTTGTGTCAGCAGCAAACTTTTACCATATTGGCCGAGTCTATGAATGAAATCCAAGAGCCAATAAAGGACTTGGGTACCTATGCTTAGATGTTGCAGCATCTAAAAGTTTCGGTGTCCAGCCCTTGGTGCACAGTCTGACTCTTGGACAGGGCCTGTAAGTTCCTTGAGTAGGGCACAGGGAGAGCATGGGCACCTTAAAATGCAATCTCGGAAGGACCCATGCTGAATAAGAAGCACCAAGAATACGCAGAGATTCAGTATTGCAGGTGCTTTTTTTCAAATTTCCATATGCCACTGAAGACAAGGCATATGCCTAATTTAGAAGTGCAGGTGTCTGCTGAGCCCTGCAGACAAATAGGGCTAAATAAACAAATTTATTAGGGTTAGGTAGCTGTAAAACTTGAGGTGAGAAGATAGATTGCGATGTTGGACATGGACATTTCTCAGTCTTTTAGCAGACCCCGTTTGGAGCTGGCTTGAAAATAATAAGTAAATGGGGTCCCAAGACACCAAAGCAAAAATTTTATAACCCTGCACTTATCAGGCATGAACTTCACTCAGTCTGTTCCTCTGCTGACTCCAACGTCATCGAGAGTCCTTCTGCCAAGAGTCCTCAGCACCATACCAGCAAGCTGACCAAACTCAATGGTTTAAAAAGAAGATTAATACTAATGCTAATAACAGCAACCATAACAACAGCAATAATAGATCCTTCAAAGAAGAAATACAATCATCTGACTTGCTCCATTTTTTAACTCTCTCCTCAGTGAAATCTCCTGTGCTTTTCCTCCAAATTCACCCCAGTGGAAAGATCCTCAGTTCAGTCTTCCAGCAAAGCAACTTATCCACGCTTAAGCTCGGGTAGACAGCGATCTCACTTTACAATTGAGGTTAATCGGTCATGGCTGATGAGCTTTGTTTAATGAAGGGCCATTTATATAAGTGCCCTTTGGACAAAGGCTCTACATTGGAGCATTCAAAAGAATGTAAAAGGAGGAAATCAAAAGACACAAGAGGGGTTAGTATCAAGGGGCTTGTTTTTCTGCTTTTGTTTTCCCAAATAAGTACTAGAAATTGAAGATTTGCTTCTGGAGGTTATATTATTACTAACTTTACTGCATGTGCTTATTTTCCCAGACCCCACGTGTGAAAATGGACTCCCATGCAGCTGCCCAAGAAGCTTGCAGCAGACTACATTTTATCTAAGCTGTAGCGGCTGCTTGAGATGAACGTAGCAAAAATTAACTGGCCGGATTGCACATCTCCAATCCAAACCCGCCCCTAAAATTCCCAGTACTGTTCCACTGCTTTATCCCCTGCAATAATCTAATGTCAGAGCGTTAAGCACTCATTTTCGCTGTGCTGCTAATGCAGCTTTTAAGTTTTAGTCCTATTTATTTGTTTGTTCCTGTTATGGTGAAAGCAAAATAAAAATAATTAAAATAGAAACTTTGCTTCCACTGTTCTGTGCTGGTACCTAGTGCTACCTGGCAGACCTTTAAAGTGTCGATTCTGCATGACTAATTGATTGCTTCAGCTGGGGTTAATTAATTAATTAGTAGCAGAGCCACATTAAAGATTGGAGGCATTCAGAACTCCCATAATGGACGTGAGCTTTATTAGTACATAAAATGAGTGTTTAAAATCCACACAGCAACTAATATGCTCTTGAGGCTTTCATTAAACAAACCTATAAAATTACTTGCTTCATTATGTATTTTAGTTACTTTCTTCACATTGTACGGTATCTCTTCACCTTTTTCTTTTGCCAGCCAGTTTTAAGTGCCTATTTGAAATCAATTTCTCTAATAATGGGCTTAATGAGCTCATCAATTAAGGCTGCCATAATGGAATGTAACTGTGTGGTTTCAGTTATCAGTTAAACTCTGGAACTAATTTCCATGCTTCATCTATCAAAAATGATTGGCTAATATTGTTTAGCTTCTGCTTTAGGACGATAGGGAGACCTCGGGCCCTTCTTCACTAATGTCCGAAGGGCTGAATTTCTTCTTGGAGAAGCAGAAAGGGAGGGAGGCGAGGTGGGATGGGAAGAACAATGAGCGGAGATATTTGGGCCCCTATCTGGATCTGGAGGAAGTGTGATCCTGTATTTCAATGCCAGCATGGTAATTAGTAGTAATGGATTACATTTTCAGACGTATTAGATAAAATGATCGTTCCACATGAAAAATCCCATTATGAGTTTCTTACCTCTCGCTCCCTGTGTCTCTCTCCTGCTTTTGCTCTCTCTCTGCTTTAATAACCACTGCCCTTTTCCGTGACCCCTTTAAATAATGGTATAAATGGTCAATAGACCTAAACATATAAATATTTCCTTAAAACAATGTCCTCACATTTATAGCAGCCAAACATGAATTTTGAGAAGTGGTTTCTCTGTACAGGAAAGAATAAATACTTTACCAAACACAAAAATCTATCAAGCCAAGAAAAAATCCACAAATAAATGGGGTGTAAAAAAAATAGAATTTCTAAAAAATACTGTTAAAAAGCAGAAAAATCTGAAAAAATCACAGGTTTTAATTCCTGTTTGTTTAAGTAATGAATAATAGGAACATTTATCTGCCTTGTTGTTAAAATTAGATGTGTTCAGGTAAGTGTGCTATAAAAATTCTACCTGCTGGTAGGATTTTACTGGTTCTCAGACATAATTGAAAATTTCCAGTAGCAAAATTTGGCTCACAATGCAGATGTTGACTGAAATGTTATCTCTTTAGCTGTCAGAAACTTTGTAAGTGTGACCTCAGTTGCAGCTGTATTTTATTGCTCTTATAGTGGCATCCGTGTTCTTCTTGGCATTTTCCAGGGATTCCAGTAAGGGATGAAGGATGGCCACGTTTTTGAGGGAGAAAGGCAGGCTGGAGGTTGGCTGAGGGGGAACAGCAGGGCTTTTTTCAGTACAAGCCCTTTAGATTCAGTGTAATGGGACCACTCTGCAGGTAAGTGACTTGAAACCGATGGCACTGTGCAAGGGAGAAAATTGCAATTAGGTGTGAGAGCCTGGCTGCTACTTTTATTTTTAAGGCATGAAAAATGCAGTGTTGGTGGAATATTATCCAGTAAAAGTCAAAACCGGAGAAGTGCGTGAGTGTCACAAATGCCATCCCAGAAACAGCCCGACTGAGATATATTCCTCAAGCTTTGCTTTAGATTACCCAGGACGAGAGATGACTTTCAGCAGGTTATCAGCAAGAGCAAACCAAAGGGGGTCTTGAAGGGACACCAGGATTTCGAGAAGGTTTCCTTCTCAAAGGGAGTGATTATTATCTGGCTGTTGCTCTGCGAGTGATTTTGTAATTGATCGTGCATTAATTTTCTGGCTCTGATCTTGCACCAGTGCTCATAGTTGACGCTACTTAAGTGAACCGAGTGTGTTATTTTTATCCAGTAAACTTTCCTCTCATGTATAAATTTAATACCGCAATTAATCCTCTTCTTGTGGAGTAGCAGATATTGTGGTAAAGCAAATAAAACTAATTTGCAAACTTCTTCATAATAATCATGTTCAAATAATCAAGCTGTACAGTATGACAGAGTGAGCTCTTGTAAAGTTAGAAAATATAGTCTGGAAAATAAGATTTTTTTTAAGTCTTTGTTATGATAATTTCATCTGGTTTGTATGTTTTTTTTTCAAGTTAGACTTTGTGGACAACTATCAAAACAGGATGTTGACAAAGAAGATTTCAAATAAGCAAACTCCAATCCTGTAATTTTTTTGTGTATTTTTAACATTTTTCATTATTTGTAAGTTGTCCAAGAAAAGATTAAAGAGATAATAGTGAATCACAGAATCACAGAATTGTAGGGTTGGAAGGGACCTCTGGAGATCATCTAGTCCAAGAACCTAACTGAAGGTTCGTCTCTCCTCACCTTCTGTTTGGGACGACACACCTTAGAAAGCCCAAAATTTCTCAAGATGCTTAAAAAACAAAGCATGAATCTTTTAGTTACATGTTATATATCATAGGGGGACTAAAAGAGGCTTAAGCTCAATTTTCTTTTCCAAATTGGATGATTTTAATGTCGTCGATGTAATGTAGCTATAACACTTGTAAAGCAAATGTTATTCTAGTGCTGCAATTTATAAAATCGCAGACAAAGAGAAATGCAAGTGATAGACATGAAGAACAGTGGTACAGTTAAATCCCATGCTCTAAACTCTGATTTAGCTCCTGATTCTTTTGCAGACTCCCCTGATCATTCAGTCTTTTAAAACCTCCCACTGCCTCTCTAGTTAATGGGGTTGGGGAGAGCTCCTGTACCCCCACTTTGTCTGTCACAGACCTTTAATTCTGCTCTCAGGAACATTTTTGTATATCCTTGGTTTTGCTTTTACAAGGCTATCGGGGTCTGAAAATGCAATTGCTCAAGTGCTGCTTCCAACACGACTCATGTGCCTCTGCTTTCCCCACTACCACTGCAAGATGCCCCTGTGGTTTGTCCATTCTGCCTCTTGCAGGACACCAGGACATGGGCAGCATGTGGACAGCATGGATGGGCAGCACGGCAGGCAGCACGAGGATGGCACAGAAGGAACCTGCAGTGGGATCATTCCATTTTACAAGTCAAGGACCATAGGCAGCAATATGGCCTCAAAAGCAGAGCTCTTCTTTCAGAAATCCTAGTGACGTCAGAGCAAGAGAGAACTCAGTGAACTTCAATTGTTTGGTGCTGTTTTGTGAAATTAAGGGCAGAAAAGCACAGCTTTTACACTAGTCTTAGGGCATGCATTGGCCTTGGTTCTGCTGTACCCACCCAATACTCTTCAGCTCTCATTGTTTTAATGACAGAAGATGATTTGTAACCAATTGCAAAGAAGATACAGGTTTATTCTGAATCCTGGATGGTTTCCCCCCGACCCCCTTCTGCCCTTTAAAATACTATTGCTATTATTAGAAGGCATTCAAAACAAGGAGACAGTGTCACTGTCCACTGAGGTTTCATTCTCGGTGTTTAGCTATGTGCTACACCTTTGTCACAGGATAAGAGAAAGGGAACATGGCAGGCCTTGAAGCTGTACATGAAAGGGCTCTAAATAATAGTAATAATAGGTAATTTTAAAAGTCTGTCTTTAAGGGTTGAGTGGGCTCTGTGTGCCCTATTTACGCCTTTTTAATTCCCGAACAATAGCTGTGGGGTTTCTTTCGCTGCAGCACACAAGCGAGGTTAAACATTATTTCTCTAACAGCCTTTTGTTTCCAGCTCCCATGGAGAGAGGGGGAAAAAATTGAGATAAAGAAGTGTTATTAAAATTGTGACACACGGCTCTGGGAGTACGTTAAGGATAGAAGGAGCCAGGACGTCAGGAAAGAAATAATGAAATGCAAAAATCACCCAGACTGACAATTGGGAGCCTATGTAGCAGCTTAGCCTGTTGGTCCAAGGCTATTTGTCATAATCAGCGGCACTTTTCTCATTAGCAAAAAGCCATTACCAGTGGACTTTATCAGCAGCTGTGAGTTATCAAGGGGCACACAGCAATCCTAGCGTGTAGTCGTGGGGTTCAGCCGGGGTCCGGCTGCTTTAATAAGCCTCCAACTCTTTCCCCAAGTTCCCAGTCAGGTGTCACTGCCATTCCTGGTGAGGCAGCCGAGTGCAGTCTATTAACCACCTCCCTCCAGCGCCTTCCCGCTCCCCCAGCCCGCGGGGCAAAGCCTCTCCCCCTTCTCCTTGTTTCCCCCTTCCCTCCTGACCAGCTCAGGGGCCAGCTGGGCTAAATCTTCCCTTCTTGCCTGGATCAGTCCTTCCATTCTCCTCTCTTGTTTTCCACATCTCCACACTAGCTCTGCCCACTGCATCTTGCTCAGTCTTGCATGGACCAAGCTGTTCTTCTCTTTCTTACTCCTTCTTCTCCATTTTCTTTCCATAGTGTACAAAGCCCTATCTGTTCCGTCCTCTTCCATCTCCAGTGCTGCCTACTTGGATGTACTGTCCCATTCCTGCACATCAGCAGTGCAGGTTGCATTTTGGAGGGGTGCCTCCAAACCTGCTCCCACGTGCCATAAGTCTGCTGACGTAACGTGGTAACTTGGCTCTGTCCGAGCTCAGAGTGAGACTTTTTTTCCTCTCTGCTCTGTGTTCTGTCTGCCCTGTGAGATGGATAGTCCTACCATACTTTTTAAGACATATTTAGACATTTCTTTTCTATAAGTATTCTCCATGATCTTTTCCACAGCTCATGTCCTGGCTCCTGCAGGTGATTAGGGAAAAAAAAATGCCCTTTTTCTGCTCATGCCGTGTTGTCTCCATGACAGATGGTATTGAGCAGAGATGAGTTGGGTGCATGCCTATGGCAGGTCATGGGCTGAGAGCAGTGGTATGGGCAGCCTTCAGACTGGGAGAACTGGAGTTGAGCTCCAGCCTGGGGGGACTGCCTGAGCACACAAGTACCTTGCAGTGCTGCTTGGATAGAGACATCCAGGAAGAAAAAAGAGTGTATTCAACAACTTCATGAGGTACATCCAAAGTGTCCTTTATCCCAAGGAGGGAAAATGTTTCTCTACTCCCCCACCGCGCCCCCCACTCTTTTTTCAAATACAAATAAAATAAATGTCTTGCTTCCTAAGCTGTTGGTGAGAACTCCCTTTGAATGGGAGGAAAATCAAAGCAATTGAGTGCCAACTTACTTCCAGCTTCCTCACCTTCTTCACTCTGGCTGGAGTGGCAAATTTGCCACATTTTAAGAAAACAGCAAATAGTAGCTCAGGGGATGCACTGGGAGGTGAACACGTACATTTGTGTATGGGTGGTGGTGCTCAGTGTGCTGCTCCACTGGAGCCTACTGGAATCATTACAGGTCATGAACTGAAGGATTTGAGCGGATCCAAAATCTAATGAAGTCAGTGAAAAGACCCTCATTAACTTCAGGAGGCTTTGACAGTGGTGTTAATTGAGGGAAAAATCTTATCTCGCACAGAGTTAAAATTATAATGATATGAACCCCTGCACCTTAAAGAGGTAATTTAGGTTGATTTAAAAACATCCATGCTTTCCACCCCTTGTTTAAACTGGCTTCAAACACACCCTTATCTATATTAGTTCAAATTTATGCACAAGCAAACCTAAGTTATTGATGCTGTCAGAGATGAAGAAAGATCTGTGGAGAGCATGGGTAGCAGTAATTTCACCTTGTGTTGGAAGTTGCTACCTAGATATCTACACTGGAGATGGCTCACCTGCAGAGTTGTTGGAGAGGCACTTCCAGGGCACGGCTGTTGTAGGCGCCTATGAATTGTGCCACAGATTTGCCCATTGCCCTCCTTGGGCTATAACAGGAGCAGATGAATGGCTTTGTTATTGACTTAAATGGTGTAGACAGCACCATTCATTCACATGCAGCTACCACTGTAGCCTGTCCTCTGTCATCAGAAATAAAATCTCAGCAAAAATCTTGGACCTCAATTCAAGAAAACATTTGTTTAGCTTTAAAAATATTAATAATAATCTTCTGACTTTATATATTAAAGTCATCCCATAAAAAGGTTTTACCAAGGCAAGGCAGTACCAACATAAGTTGCTTTGAATATTTGTAAAAAGGAGATTTATAATTGTCCTGGTTCCGGTGGGGATAGGGTTAACTTTTCCTGGTATTCCATGCCATGTGAGCCACGCCCACCCTGAGCTGCCGGGGGAGGGGGCAGGAAGTTGCTGCTTAAAAGCGGGCTGGGGCGGCCCCGGTCCGGCCGGCGAGCGGCGAGCGGCGGGGGGAGCGGCGGTTCCGTAATCGCGTTTGTATATTCCCCTATCCGTGTTGTTGTTGTTGTTGTTGTTTGCCTGTTCCCTTTGCTGTTCTGTTAAACTGCCTTTGTCTCAACCCAAGAGTCTTGCCTTTTCTTACGATTCTTCCTGTGTTTGGAAGGCACGAGCGAGCGACACGTGGTTCTTTGTTGCCATCTGAGGCTAAACCACGGCAGTCCTTTTGGCGCCCAACGTGGGGCTCGAAGGGTTGAGATAACGACAGAATCCAACTAGAACGTGGAAAAAACGGTTTTGGGTTTTTTTTGTATGCATTTATTTTATTAGGTAAGTAGTCACTGGTCATCATGTTGCTTGGTTTGTTCTCATGGCTGTGTTACATAAATTCCTATATGGCTTATGTACTCCCTGCAATGCTGTTTACCATGTCTGGAACAGGGATGAGGATTATCATTCTGCTGTCCTGTGCGATATCTGTTTATGATATGATAACATCACTGTTCAGACGGCTATTTTGGGGTGTTTATGCGGTTTTGCTGTCCTGTCCGTACATTGGACACCGTCTCTCAGAATTTGTTAATAATTTCCCCAGCCCTTTTGCCTCCCTTTTCTCCTTCGGGTCAGGTATGACAGCTTTTGAGAATTTTGAATATCCTTGGGATACTCAAACTAGCGTGTTCGTAGTGCTATGTCTCCTGAATACGTTCCAGGTCTTGTTTTGGGTTAAGCGACTATTTAAGACTACCACCCGGAGATCTGCTCCGAGGCTGGATAGTCAGGGGTGGCATGGCATGTGGGAGAGCATGGGCAGGTACCTAGAGAACTACTCACCTCCAATGGTCTGGGACTTCACCCCTGAACAATTACAGGACCCTGATAAAGTGGTAGAATATTTGAAGGGAAAATGCTGTGGCTATTCTAGAGAGGCACAACTCACCGCGCTGTGCTGGGCCCTGGCCAGTATCTACCAGGCACTGCTCAGAATTATGCAGCACCCTCAAGGGGAAGAGATGGAAACCAGACCTGCGGCGGCCCCTGCGGCTGCTGCAGCCCCTGCGGCAGCCCCTGCTGCAGCCCCTGCGGCTGCTGCAGCCCCTGCGGCAGCCCCTGCGGCGGCCCCTGCGGCTGCTGCAGCCCCTGCGGCGGCCCCTGCGGCGGCCCCTGCGGCTGCTGCAGCCCCTGCGGCGGCCCCTGCGGCTACTGCAATCCTTGCGACAGACACTGTGGCTACTGCAATCCTTGCGACAGACACTGCGGCTACTGCAACCCCCGTGGTAGCCACTGCCACTGAACCAGGGAACCAACCCATGCCAGTATCAGTTGCCCCCATACAGAAGAAGAAGTACACAAAGAAATCAGTTCGCTTAGTAAGAGATGATGATGAACCAGGGCCATCACGAGAGCAGGAGGAAGAGGCAGAACCAGAGATAATTACTCGATCCCTATCCTTGAGTGAGCTGCGGGATATGCGAAAAGATTTTAGCCGATTTTCAGGCGAGCACATTGTCACCTGGCTGCTCCGGTGCTGGGATAATGGGGCCAGTAGCCTGGAATTAGAGGGTAGGGAGGCCAGGCAGCTGGGATCCCTGTCTAGGGAAGGCGGCATTGACAAGGCGATCGGGAAAAAGACCCAAGCCCTCAGCCTCTGGAAACGACTCCTGTTAGGCGTGAGGGAGAGGTACCCCTTCAGCGAGGATGTTGTATGTCAACCAAGCAAGTGGACTACCATGGAAAGAGGTATCCAGTACCTGAGAGAATTAGCCGTGCGGGAGATGATTTATTATGACTTGGACAATGCAGACTTACCCACAGACCCTGATGAGGTGCGATGCACAAGGCCCATGTGGCGGAAGTTTGTACGGAGCGCACCATCATCATATGCCAACTCCCTGGCAGTAATGGAATGGAAAGGTGAAGAGGGACCAACGGTGGATGAGGTAGCTGGCCGGCTCCGGCGATATGAAGAAAGTCTCTCTTCCCCCCTTGTCTCAGCTGTGGAGAAACTGTCGCGGAAGGTCCAGCAACTTGAAGAGAATATGTCCTACTCCCCACCTGCACGGGCCAGCATCTCAGCTATTAGAAGCAGGCATTTCCCCACTCAAGAGAGAGAGTACAGAGGGTACACACCACGAGGCACCCTGTGGTTCTACCTGCGGGACCACGGAGAGGATATGAGGAAGTGGGACGGACAACCTACTTCGATCCTGCGGACACGGGTACAGGAGTTGCAAGGAAGGACAACCACAAAAGGGGATCCCTCCAGGAAAAGTGCCGCCCCAGTTTCCAGTGGGCCGTTCCCCAGACAAAGCAGAAGGCTTGATCTTGCTTCTGATCCTCTTGAAGGAACTTCCAAGTCATTTATGCAAGAAGTGAGTAATGGATACTATGACCAGTATTAGGGGGGCCCTGCCTCCGGCCAGGTGGAGGAAAGGGATAACCGGGTTTATTGGACGGTGTGGATTCGATGGCCTGGCACATCAGACCCACAGGAGTATAAGGCTCTAGTGGACACGGGTGCGCAGTGTACTTTAATACCATCAAGCTATAGAGGGGCAGAACCCATTTGTATTTCTGGGGTGACAGGGGGATCCCAAGAGTTGACTGTACTGGAGGCAGAAGTGAGCCTAACTGGGAATGAGTGGCAAAAGCATCCCATTGTGACTGGCCCAGAGGCTCCATGCATCCTTGGTATAGATTACCTCAGGAGAGGGTACTTTAAGGACCCAAAAGGGTACCGCTGGGCCTTTGGCATAGCTGCTTTGGAGACAGAGGAAGTTAAACAGTTGTCTGCCTTGCCTGGTCTCTCAGAGGATTCTTCTGTTGTGGGGTTGTTGAGGGTCAAAGAACAACAGGTGCCGATTGCTACCACAACGGTGCATCGGCGGCAGTATCGCACTAACCGAGACTCTCTGATTCCCATCCATGAGCTGATTCGTCAACTAGAGGTTCAAGGAGTGATCAGCAAGACTCGCTCACCCTTTAACAGTCCCATATGGCCGGTGCGAAAATCTAATGGAGAGTGGAGGCTAACTGTAGACTATCGTGGTCTGAATGAAGTCACGCCACCGCTGAGTGCTGCTGTGCCGGACATGCTAGAACTCCAGTACGAACTGGAGTCCAAGGCAGCCAAGTGGTATGCCACGATTGATATAGCGAATGCATTTTTCTCAATCCCTTTGGCAGCAGAGTGCAGGCCACAGTTTGCTTTCACTTGGAGGGGCATCCAATACACCTGGAATCGACTGCCCCAGGGGTGGAAACACAGCCCCACCATTTGCCATGGACTGATCCAGACTGCACTGGAACAGGGTGAAGCTCCAGAACATCTGCAGTACATTGATGACATCATTGTATGGGGAAACACAGCAGAAGAAGTTTTTGAGAAAGGGAGTAAAATAGTCCAAATCCTTCTGAACGCTGGTTTTGCTATAAAGCGAAGTAAGGTCAAGGGACCTGCGCAGGAGATCCAGTTTTTAGGAATAAAATGGCAAGATGGACGCCGTCAGATTCCAATGGATGTGATCAACAAAATAGCAGCTATGTCTCCACCAACTAGTAAAAAGGAAACACAGGCTTTCTTAGGTATTGTGGGTTTTTGGAGAATGCATATCCCAGATTACAGTCAAATTGTAAGCCCTCTGTATCAAGTAACCCGGAAGAAGAATGATTTTAAATGGGGTCCTGAGCAACGACAAGCTTTTGAACAAATCAAACAGGAAATAGTCCATGCAGTGGCCCTGGGGCCAGTCCGGGCAGGACAAGATGTTAAAAATGTGCTCTACACCGCAGCCGGGGAGAACGGCCCTACCTGGAGCCTCTGGCAGAAAGCACCAGGGGAGACTCGAGGTCGACCCCTAGGGTTTTGGAGTCGTGGATACAGAGGATCCGAAGCCCGCTACACTCCAACAGAAAAAGAGATATTGGCAGCATATGAAGGGGTTCGAGCTGCTTCGGAAGTGGTTGGTACAGAAGCACAGCTCCTCTTAGCACCTCGACTGCCGGTGCTGGGTTGGATGTTCAAAGAAAGGGTCCCCACCACACATCATGCAACCGATGCTACATGGAGTAAGTGGATTGCACTGATCACGCAGCGAACTCGAATGGGAAACCCCAGTCGCCCGGGAATTCTGGAAGTGATCATGGACTGGCCAGAAGGCAAGGATTTCGGAATGTCACCAGAGGAGGAGGTGACGCGTGCAGAAGAGGCCCCACCATATAATAAACTGCCAGAAAATGAGAAGAAATATGCCCTGTTCACTGATGGGTCCTGCCGTATTGTGGGAAAGCATCGAAAGTGGAAGGCTGCTGTGTGGAGTCCTACACGACGGGTTGCAGAAGCCAGTGAGGGACAGGGTGAATCGAGCCAGTTTGCAGAGGTGAAGGCTATTCAGCTGGCTTTGGACATTGCTGAGCGAGAAAAATGGCCAGTACTTTATCTCTACACTGACTCATGGATGGTGGCAAATGCTCTGTGGGGATGGTTACAGCAGTGGAAGCAGGGCAACTGGCAGCGCAGAGGCAAACCCATCTGGGCTGCTGACCTATGGCAAGATATTGCTGCCCGGATAGAGAATCTGGTTGTGAAAGTACGCCATGTAGATGCCCACGTACCAAAGAATCGGGCCACGGAGGAACATCAGAACAACCAGCAGGTGGATCGGGCCGCTAGGATTGAAGTGGCTCAGGTGGATCTGGACTGGCAACATAAGGGTGAACTATTCATAGCTCGGTGGGCCCATGACTCCTCAGGCCATCAAGGGAGAGATGCGACATATAGATGGGCTCGTGACCGAGGGGTGGACTTGACCATGGACACTATTGCACAGGTCATCCATGAATGTGAGACATGCGCTGCGATCAAACAAGCCAAGCGTTTGAAGCCTCTTTGGTATGGAGGGCGATGGCTGAAATACAAATATGGGGAGGCCTGGCAGATTGATTATATCACGCTGCCACAAACCCGTCAAGGCAAGCGCTATGTGCTCACAATGGTGGAAGCAACCACTGGATGGCTGGAAACATACCCTGTGCCCCATGCCACTGCCCGGAACACTATCCTGGGCCTTGAAAAGCAAGTCCTGTGGCGACATGGTACCCCAGAGAGAATTGAGTCGGACAATGGGACTCATTTCCGAAACAGCCTCATAGACACCTGGGCCAAAGAGCATGGTATCGAGTGGGTGTATCACATCCCCTATCACGCCCCAGCCTCTGGGAAGATAGAACGATACAATGGACTGTTAAAAACTACACTGAGAGCAATGGGTGGTGGGACTTTCAAACACTGGGATACGCATTTAGCAAAAGCTACCTGGCTAGTTAACACCAGGGGATCTAACAATCGGGCTGGCCCTGCCCAATCAAAACTTCCACGTACTGTAGAAGGGGATAAAGTCCCCGTAGTGCACATGAAGAATATGCTAGGGAAGACAGTCTGGGTTAGTCCTGCCTCAGGCAAAGGCAAACCCATCCGTGGGATTGCTTTTGCCCAAGGACCTGGGTGCACTTGGTGGGTGATGCGGAAGGATGGGGAAGTCCGATGTGTACCTCATGGAGATCTGATTTTGGGCGAGAATAGCCAATGAATCAGATTGTGTGCTGTTATAGCAGTTTCCTCAAGATCTACATCTTCAGCCTACAGACTGCGTGCATGAGCCACACCAGGTGCACCAGTCACAAGCTCCGAAAAATACAGCATGCAACAGACCAGCACCACCCAGCATCTCACCTGCCCTGAGAGACTGTTCTAACAGATGGAGCCCAAAGCCGTGGATTAAAAGAACTCAACGGACACTTTGGAGGGATGACCCATAAACTAAGGGTATTATATGTGTGTATATATATATATATAACAGGGGAAAGTGGTGGCAATTCATTGGAACCTGCTGGGCATGGCATAGATGGTATGGAATAAGGGGTGGATAATGTCCTGGTTCCGGTGGGGATAGGGTTAACTTTTCCTGGTATTCCATGCCATGTGAGCCACGCCCACCCTGAGCTGCCGGGGGAGGGGGCAGGAAGTTGCTGCTTAAAAGCGGGCTGGGGCGGCCCCGGTCCGGCCGGCGAGCGGCGAGCGGCGGGGGGAGCGGCGGTTCCGTAATCGCGTTTGTATATTCCCCTATCCGTGTTGTTGTTGTTGTTGTTGTTTGCCTGTTCCCTTTGCTGTTCTGTTAAACTGCCTTTGTCTCAACCCAAGAGTCTTGCCTTTTCTTACGATTCTTCCTGTGTTTGGAAGGCACGAGCGAGCGACACGTGGTTCTTTGTTGCCATCTGAGGCTAAACCACGGCAATAATATATGATTTTTACATAATTATTATAATATATGATTTTATTTTTTTTAACCAGAATTATTGTGCAAGCAAGAAATCCATTCATTACTGTCCCGATTGTGAAGGAATATTTGAGATATACTGTAGGAAATGTTTACCACCATTGTCCTGTGGTACAGGTGGGTAAGTCTCTCGTTTGGTTTGGAAAAAATAGTAAAAACATCACCAGGTTCCAGCTTTCTGAAACTGGATGGAAAGGCTGAAAGAACAGCCTGCCTTCACACTCTCTAATTATTCTTTTAATCTTATTTAAGTTCTATTAAATATTTTTAAGATGGTGTCTGGGAGACCACGTTATGAAGCAGAAGCCTAAACAGATAACTAGGTTGCCCCAGTCCAAAAAAAAAAAGAGCTTATAATCAAAGCATATGGCAAGTTGCCTCAGGTCTCTGTGTTGGTGGCGGTGGGGCACAGGGGGATGGCAGTGCCTGGTACGATGGGAGCAGCCCTCAGAACATGGGTGCCTGAGAGGCATCAAGCCTCTGCCAGCTCCCAGGAGAGGGTGAAGGAGATATCCAAAGAGGGACCACAAGGTGGCTCTAAATATATTAAAGAGGAGATTCTTCCTTCCTTCCTTTCAGATATCTTAACAAAACATCTACAATGAAAAAGTAACTGCTATGTTTTTATACATATGAACTGCACCACAGATAATACATACTCCTTCAAAAGTATTGCTGCTTGCAAACAGAGCTGCCAACAGCTTGCTCTCTCAGGCAACCCACATCAAACCAGGGTCTGGGTGACTACTGGGCTAGTAAGAAAAGGATGTCAGGAATCAGAGTATCATTGATATTACTTCTCCTAGTATTATCTGTACAGACATAAAACTCTCACTTTTTTTTACTTCTTTTCCACGCTTTGGGGATTTCTTTTTGCTTTAACAGGTAAGATGCTGATAACAGGCAGTTGGAGTAGATGATCATTGTAGGTCCCTTCCAACAGAAATATTCTATTCTATTCTATTCTATTCTATTCTATTCTATTCTATTCTATTCTATTCTATTCTATTCTGTTCTAAACATGCATATATCACATACTTGTATTGTATTATCTAAGATTACAGGGAGAAAGCAGGTTGTTCATAGTTTGGAAAAGTTGTCAATTTATTTGCACTGCAAAGAGCCGAGTTATAAGCCTCTGAAACACAAGTGAATCGATTCTGCCTCAGCAAGGAACACCGAACGCCCATTGACTCGTACAGCAGGGGTGAGTGGTTCAAGCGGGAGGGAGGGAACCGGGCCACGAGTGTAAAATGCAAATTCTAGCGGATTGCCTCCATTCAAGGGAAGATCAAGGACAAAAAAAAATATTTTCTTTTGCTTGCCTTTATGTATTTCCTTAGTGCTTTTTGGTAAAAACACAGTGGAGTTGACCCTAGACTCTTTTACCTCTCGTAAATTTTGAGATTCGCTATATGAAAGTGAATGCAAAGTGCTGCTTTTAATATCAGATGTATTAAACCTCAATGGGGACATTTTGTCTAACAATCTCTGTCTTTCAGATATGTACAGTTCTATACCTCCGGATATAGTCTAATGCAGATTTTCATATCGTAGAAAATATAAGAAGTATCTGCAGGGAAAATCCTGCAATTTCAAAGAAAAAATAAGCAGCTTACCTTTGAGATGTTTATAAGAAAGAACCTGATCAGTGCATGCTGTTTATGTAAACTTAAATTCTTTACTATAACTAAGCACAGAAAGTAAATAATCTTATTATTTATCTTGCACATTGGCCCACTTCAAGACAGACAAATACATCCTGTAACTGATTAGAAATGGGACCATAATCTCAGCTGCAAGAATCAGCAGAGGAATTGTTCTCAAGAGACAGAAGCAGAGGGAAAGAACTGGAGGGGAAAATCACTCACTTTTCTTGATCATTTGTTGTCCAAAAAGAAAAAGACAGAGAGAGAGAATGATCATATCACATCTATTCTTTTGGACAGAATTATAATCAAAGAGTTGTGATACTAGAGTTATTAAATATTTCAGATAATACCCATTGAACCTGCAACCCATTTTATTCTCCATCCATGTCTGTTTCTCCATCTTTTTTTCCTGAAGATTAATGGAATTCTCAGTAGAGAATTCAGCTCACCTTTCACTTGGGCTCAAGCACAGCAATCACTAATAAGTTTATTATTACTATTTTGTATAGACAGCTTGTGCAAAAGAATGTTTAACTTGGATAAAAGTAAGTAGAGAATGATAATCCTAGATATCACTATAAAATAAGATGAAAGAGTCTGAGCAATGACAATGCTAGGAAAGGTTTAGAAATATTAGTGGAACACAAACAGGAGGGAATATATTACATAATGCTGCACAAAATATAAAAGTCTGCATCTTATATTAGAAAAAATATCTCATTGAGACAGAAGTGCTCGACTCTACTCCCGGTTCAGCAATTATCTTTGTGACTTAAACATGTATTTAAATATTTTGCTGCTTTGGATCCTTGCAATACTCACCAGAAGTGAATATTCACTGCTGTGCTGCCACTGATTCTCTGAGAGCAGAACCGTATCAGTGAGTCACCACCACAGCTAACAGCACGGTGCCTGCCCAGGTGTACTGCAGACGTTGCCGTGCTTTGCCCACATTGGACAGAAATCAGTGTTACCCTCTATAAGAAGCTAAGGGATGTCAGTCAAAGAGGCCTGTGTTAATGAAGTGGGGTTATAATTAGCTCAGTTTCAGATGTGGAAGGAATAGAATTAGCACAGCAAACTCTGCATTACAAAGTGCATCAGGATGGATCGTGGGAATGAGGCAGTCCATAATCCTAAAACTGCAGTGCAAATTAAGACAGAATTTAGATTTGGTAATTTAACCCGTCGCCAGAGAAGGCACTGGTACATAGAGCCTTATGCCAACTGCAGATCAGGCTACAGAATCCTACAGTTCTCTTTATGCAACACAAACACTCATGTAAAAATTCCCCCAGCTTTTATGGAAAGATGCTGGACAGTGCAGCTGCTTTTTTGGTAGCACTGAAGCTTCTGAAGGCTCTGTGTGTGCGTGTGTGTCTGTGTGTGTGTCAGCGTGCATGCCGCAATACTACTTTTGAAAGATAAGTATTTGTGGATAAACCTGCTCTTTGTAATTTATTCTGCACATCTTGAATATTGAGAAATTTTGAGAGCCTTAGCTTTCCTGACAGAGCTGAAGCCATATGAGATCCCTGTTTATAAGAATGACTGAGTGATGCAGAGAGTTTAAGTGACAGTTCATTCTCTTCTAAGCCTTCCCTCAGCCATTCTCAATTTGCAGAAGGAGATGGAAGGGGGAACAGGGAATGAAGTACGGTATAAAGACAAAAATCACAGATTGTGAGATGGAAAAGACCCATTAGGCTATCTAGTCCATAGACTTCCGGGAAGTGAATGTGGTATAGGGCAAACTGCCAGCAGGTCCTCAAGAGTGAAGATGGCAACAGAATTAAGAATCACTAACAGAGAAGAAAGTGGTGATACAAGAGGGAAAGGTCCATGTATAATGGGAGTCTGTCCCTCCTTTGCGTTACTCACCTTTCTCTACCTCCCTGTGCCACGTCAGAAAGCTAGAAGAACCTGGAAGAAGTGATGATCCCAGACAGTTCATAGGAAAATGTTCCTAGTAACTTTTCTTAATGTTTGTATAGTAGTTGTGCCTGTTTTTATTAAAAATATTACAAAACAATGTCCCTTTGGCAGTCTTCACGGAAATCAGTGCTTAGAACCTAGTTAGATTCTCTTCCAAGTTACTTTTCTCTGAGCCCTATATTCTTGCCCTTTACTTCAGAAAGTATCTCTTTTTAGACTGGATATTGAAAGAAGATCAGCTATAAAATGAGAAGATTGAGGAGGGAAAAAACAGTAATATACTTCCCATCCTATGACATGATCTATAGTGAAGCTTATGTAAAATTCTCTGGTGTGGCGATGTAAAATTTGTCTCTGACCCTCCCTTTCCAGTTTCTTTTCATCAGCTGCATCTCCTTATTTTCCATATTTAGCCTTGTTTCCATGAAGTCCTGTTCTGCATGTCACTGCTTGTCCATGTTTTTGTCACTATTTTTGGACAATCTTGACTAAATTGTTTGTCAGTTTAGAACAGAAATTTCTGACAAATTTTGTGAAAACCGTCAATAAGGAGGAGAGGGAAATAACCCTTACTCTATGGGAAAGGGTTATCTCTTTGACATAAGGAGATGAACTCAGGAGATTTTTCTGGAAAGCCTGTTTCATGAGGCCCATGGAATTCAGTGTTGAATTTTATGTCTAAACTCATCTTTCAGCATCATGTAAGAGCTTTTGTTCCTATGTGACCTCTGCAAGTCTTAAATATTATGAGTTTTACCGCATTTTCTTCCCTAAAGTCTCTTAAAACTTCAGATTATTTTCGAACTCATTTTCCTGTTCAGATTTCTATCATCAGAAAAGTATCTCTAAATAAGCAAAAAATACGTAATATTTCAAAGCTTTCTGCCTTATCCTAAAGTAGTTGGCCAAATCTTTAGTCATGCAAGTAGCATACTTGCCGCTCCTGCCCATGCGTGTGCTTATGAGAAATGGCTGCAGCCCTAGTGTTTATTATTGCACCGTATTATGCTCAGGTGTGCGTATTTATTTTCCCCGGGATTTAAAAATCTTGAGGAAAAAATCATGAAACTGCTTAATCAGTGGCGAGTGAACAAATGCAGCCTCCTGAAAGAAACAGAAGTGCCTGCACGGTGCAGCGGGGTGCAGCAAGCTCAGTATGACATATGAAACCCCATTTCTTGCCAGAGAAAGCAAGGAGAGACTTCAGCAACTTGCAGTTCAGGACCACAAGAAAATAGATAAGCTTTGAACCATTCCCTGAAGGTTAATGGTCTTGGGCGCTGGCAGCCCTTGTGGGGAACGCCAGAATAAAACCCCTTCCTCTGAAATCCCCCACCGCTGCTCTGCGGGCGATCAAACACAGGACGTGGCAGCATCAGCAGGTGCTCCCATCTCCCATCTTGTCACAAAGGTGTGCAGAAAGAAGTTGTCTTTTAGGTACGGAGACTTTAAACTATCATAAATGACTTGCCTAGGCAAACTGGCTTGGGCAGGGAGTTTGCCAAACACAATTGGCCTGAGGGAGAAGATACAGCTCATGCTGCAGTCAGGACCACGGCTGCCATTGTAGTATTATAAATGCACAAGCAAGTTTGAAGTTCTTGCAAGAAAACAGCCTCCATCCCTCAAATAACTTAAACTCTGCCTAAGAACAGTACGGCCAGTTGGAGCAAAGGAGTTGCCAGCCTGAGCCCCAGGAATGCCAGCAGGCAGTTTCTTCTGATGGCCAAGACCTTATGGGGAGAACTGAGAGCCCTGCAGAAGGCCAGTCTTTGTTAGGGTAATGTGGGAAAGGATAAGCCTCATCGCAATTTTTAACAATTAGAATTATTTTCAATCCTGAAATCTTCAGTTCAACATACCTTTCTCTTTTTGTGTCTGTCACTCCAGCTGTACTCAATGCTTTTTATTAGCAATATAAAGCTAACATTACATAAAGCTGATTTAAAACAATTTTATGCGGCCATAAGCGCTGTTGTCTTCACTGCAGGAAAAGAAAATAAAAAGCCCCCCCCCTTCCTAGGCAGAGAGGTAGCACTCAGAGACATATACCTTATGGTGAATTAAAAAGTATGGTGAAAAAAATAGTAAATGAACTTCCTCAAAATGGCTATTAGAGCTTTACCCCGTTGCAGTTGGCAGGAATCTGTTGATAGGTGTCCATGCATTTCAGACAGGCTCTGTGAGACCAGTTAAATGTTTCTCTGAAGTTCCAGTGTTAAATGGTTTTAATATTTCACTTCTATTCATGTTAAATTTGAAAGTCTAACGGAAATGAAGCAAACAATTAAAAAAGGCGAGACTGGATCTAACTGGTTATTTTACTTCCCAAATGGAGCTATCGTTTCAAATGCAAAAAAGGGAAATAAAGCCTGTGGCTCTGACAGGGTTAATAGTAAAGACTGCTTTTTTTTTTTTTTCCTTTGAAATGGCTCCATGGTTCGAGAATGACTCTTTGCTTCCCCTCTTAATCTGTATTTTACGAGTGAGAAGCTTTGCATTATGCAAATCGTTAGATAGGAACAGGTGACATTTCAGCAAAGAACATGATCAGCGGCCCGGGCCTGGATTGGGCTGCTGATTTATACATTAGTATTTGTCACAAGGATCGCAAGTACTTCAGTCTACATTCTGCAATTTGCTTTTCTATTTTTTCCTCCCCACAATCCTTAAGGTGGAAACTTCATCAAAGTATTTAAAACACACCGGTCAGACCAAAGGGAGCTGCTTTTGTTCTCGGGGATCGGGGGTGAAATAGCACGGCCTTGTTTTGGTGACTGTTTGCTGGTGTTAATTGTCACTGCGTGGTTTAAGCTTGCTGCAGCCTCAGGACCAAGCAGAGCACACCTGCACAACTCCAGAGCCAGATGCTTTTGAACTCCCTGGAAGTCCGTTGACCTTACTGCAGAACAGGGACCATCATGAGAAGGACAACTTGGACTTTTATTTAAACTTTGTGAACCACGTAAATAGCAGAAATCTTCAAAGTGAAAAATGTGTCACAATGCAACTATTTATAGCCCGTGTTTATTTTTTCCCCTTCTGGACCTTCTCTAATGGCAGGCAGGCTCAATACAGATTGATTTGTATGCCATGAGATATGTTTTGGACTGTAAATTATTTCTGGAAAAAACTACTGGAAAAAAGAAGGGGATTTACTGCCATTGAATTTAACATCAGGAACAGTTGTTTTTCTTCCTTTCATCCTCTAGTTGTCTGAAGCATTTTGTTTTTTACTTTTACAGTGGCTTCGCTCTTCCCCTGCTAAAACTCTGTCAGTAGCTTAAATTGAGGATCAGGAGAGGTTATTAAAAGGCCAGTGTCATTCAAAAGCAGCTTAAACAACGTTATTCACAGCAGTCTACCTGTGCTCCTCAGCGTGGACAGGAGAAGCGTGTTTGGTGCAAAGGACATGGTTACGTGCTGTCCATCATCCCTGCCTTGTGGCAATTAGAAACACCATATTTGCCAAGTGCAAAATGGCAACAAATTTACCCAAATGCAGACTGCTTATATGATCTTACAAGAGCCTTTAGTGCAAATACAATCTCTTGGTCTTCTTTTAAGCTGCCTTGCTGCCCAAAGGCACCTGGGAAGGGCTGTACTTGCTCTATGGCACAGCCCTCACTCTTAACACTCTGGGGACATGGGCTCACGGGACTGTGACGGAGGCGGCACCGGTAACACATTTGTTGCAAATCAGGGGAGAGGGGGAAGGCACAGGCATCTCTGTCCCCATTTGGTGATTCTGTTGGTGTCTGCTTCTTCCTGTCACTGCCTGTGCCCATCCCAGGCAGGGACCTTCCTTGACTGTGCATCCCTTATTGTGACTTTGTTTTGTCTCAGCACTCAGCCAAGGCTCTGTGGATGGCTTCTGTAGGGTTAATAACTGAATGACTGGGCTGTGGGAACCTCTGCTCCAGTCTGTGTACAAAGGCTGTACCATCTTCTATCCCTGAACTGGGCAGGAGCCAGGCAACAAGAGCTACTGTCACTTCTCATCACTCCAAATCTCTCTAAGATAACCGAAGGGCCATGCTATTTAAGAAGAAGGTATATGTCCCTCTCCTCCTCTTTCTTAGTCTGGTCTTTTGGCTATTTCTTTGATGAGTACAAGCACAAAACCAGTTCTTCTCAACAATGCTTTAGGTCCTGAAGATCTTACATCTATTATAAAGGAAGCATATTAGGTCACTTGAACAATTTTGGTTTACATCTTGCCATTGACACTTGCTTATGACACTAATAGTTCTTTTGGGTTAAACTCCAATGAGAAACTACTTTCATAGCTTCAGAAAGTTTTATATTAACTCACAATGCCTTATTTTCCCATTTCTTCTGCTTTCATCTCTATGGAGTGTAAAATGACATACAAATAACTCATCCCAGATGCTCCTTTTTTCAACAAGCCTCTCAGGTATGTTGACAATTCACTGTCCAGGAAAGCCATGCTTCTCTGACCTTTGGATACATTTCTGTTTACAAATGTCTCCTTTTAAGACTAGTGTAGGCAAACAGTGTCAATCGGGTATAGCATTCAGCATATGGCACATCACTACCTGCAGTAATGACCACTAATCCTTTAAAGTGGATATTTTATTTTGAGCACGTTGTTTTTTAGCTGGAAAATGGCTTAGGCTCCTTCCTAATGTGTTTCCTTATCTCCTTAAGGTAACTTTAGCAAAGATAAGAATGTTCTGAGAATGGCACCAGCTCATAATTCATTCATGTCAGAACTCATTGCCGTTTCTTAATGTCATCCCAATTAAGCTTTAGTTCAGACGTTCTCAGCTGTGGTCATGGCAATGCTTTTGACATGAGCCTGTGCTATAGGTGATTCTCCCAATGCTGCAGCCAGCTGCGTGAAGACTCCTTGTGCTGGGGGCAGGAGGAGCTGCTGTTGGCCACCCCGAACATGGTCTGGGTACGTGGCACTGCTGTGCCTGGTGTAAGTCTGGAAAGGTGGCTAGCACAATCTCCCATGCCAAGATGCACCACTCTGGTAAGGTTTGCTGTGGGCATTGGTTTAGAAGTTTGTGGACTTTTGCCAAGTACCCAGCCACTACATACCAAAGCTGTAAAATGATTTACGGATGGCATTTAACACAGTGAGCAGTAGCAGACACAGAATAAGCCAATCCCATAACACTGGCACAAATCACATTGTCATCATATTTAATTACATTTACTGTGAATGACTGTGATTGGTTTTACAGCAATGCTTTATATCAGATCCATTTTTGATTGCCATATGAAATACTTACTGAGTTTCTTCAGGCTTTACACTCAACTGCATTTCCAGGACTGGGTATCTTGCTCCTATTGCACTAACTTGCCTTGCTGCATTATTCGTTTATCGTCTTTCTGTTCATATTTTGTGCTACTGTAACACAATCATACAAAAACCTTATGACATTTCTTGAAGTCTGGTTAATTTGTCTCCATGCCAATGAGATAATTAGGATTATCCTCATTTTACAGGATGGGAAGCTGAGGAAGAGATACAACAAAATGCTTTGTCTGGAAGGAAGATGCCCGTGTGTGTGCAAAGTTATCATTCACAGTTTTGTGTCTCCTCTTGTAGTTATACTCTGGCCCATTTGTATACCAAAGAGTTTGCTGAGGCCAGAAGGTGTGTGCATGTGTGTATGTCTGGGAGGAATCCTATCCTGAAGCAGGTGTGAAGAGCAGGTCTCCCGCATGTGTCTTCCCAGAAAAGCCAGCATTATGAATTATGTTTGCTATTTCTTTGCTAATAATACCCTAATGCCAAAACCTCTGTGTATAGAGGTGATGCTGATTTTATAGGTGTTTAAAGGCAGTTGTTTCTCCAATGAAATTAAAATGGAAGTAAATGAGAAAGAGAGAAGAAATGATACATTATTAAACTTGAGGCACTGAGATGAAGATGATATTGTCTTGCCCAACAAAACCAAAACCTCGCCCCAGTTCTTCAGCCTCTTGCTATAACTGCTGTGGGGAATCATCCTGGGTTTCTCAGTAAGAGGGACTGTCAGTTAAAGCATTTATGACATCTGTGGATTTTTAAAGTAACAGGTAAACTACATATCTTGGATCTATTTGTATTCTATCAGATGAGTAAAAGTAAGGCTAAGTTAAGCAAGAACTTTTTTACTGGTATAAATTTAATTCCCATAGATGTCCCCAGTATGGGATTCTTTTAAAGAGCTCTTCTAATTCACTCTCTGATTGTCTAAGAAAAGATGGATTTTATGTGCTAAGGAACATTAAGATGTGCACAGCAAGGTGCAGTGACCCATTTGATAGTTGTTTTTTTCTTGATAGGTTCTTCTGCGCTGGCATATACTTGTAATGCAGCTGCCACCACAGTCTGTGAGGGCATGTATCTTGCCATCGCCCTGCCTCTGGTCAGCACTGTCGACTGGGTTGGAGACAGTCATCTATCCCCAGTCGTTTAAGAGCACAGGGGAGTTGTCTTTTCACGGATGAATACAAGAAAATTGTTTATGACTGTTACCTACAGGATATTGGTAATAGAAGGCAGAATGAGAAGAGGTTGTCATTTGTCAATCTTAATCTGGTGGAGGGCACTGCCTGTATATTTGGGGTTGTGTTGTCTGTGCAAAGGAATGATGTTGACTTAATTGAAATCATCAATTGCTATCTCAAAACCCTGTATTTGTTATTGTCTTAAAGCAAAACAACAGATCAGATCAGGCCTTTGTTTTCCTCAGAAAACCTCCGAATTGTAAAAAAATGGTGGTAAATTTGAGCCAAATACCAAATTTATGACAGAGCTTAAAATAAGGAACAATTATAGCATAGCTAATGACAAGGACCTGTTGGTCTCCTTGAATTCATTCAGTGGTGAGTGAGTCCAACACTTCTAACTGAGGCTGAGTGTAAACTTTGTGTGGGTGTTGTTCTTTTGTCGATTATCTATTCACCTGTCTGTTAGTACAGATGATGTATCTTGTAAAGTGAATCATTGCTTCTTGATGCTTCATTTATCTAGCTTTGGGTTATATTATGCTTTTTTCAGCCTTGGCATTCTTGAGTTGTCCATAAAAGTTTTGTTTTCCTACAATGGTATTTATCTGAAAATATTTTTAATAGAATTTTGGGATATGGCTATTCATTGGAAAGGGTAGAGAAACATGATCTCAATTCCTGCTTGGTTTTGGGGCTTTCTTAGTTCTGTAATTCCCCTAAAATGTTAACTTTCCCTGACAATCCATCCATAATTTTCCATGTTTAATTGTAAAACATGAAAAATAGCGCTGAATAAACAAAAGACATTTTGGAAGGTGGCTATGAAGGTGTTTGTTGTTAAAGGCAGTGCATTCAGAGTGATCGTACTTCACCTCTTTTATAGTACCTGCCCAGTTAAGCCTATTTTGTGTTGGCAAGAACTTTATTGCTTACTGCACATTCATGTGAAAACTACAGGGAAAATATTTGAAAACAGCAGACAGCAAATGATCCCTTGAACACATGAATAGATGGTTGTCCTTTTAAGTCAAGATACACCCTGATGCGTTATTTAAACAGAAAACAGCATAAAGAATCAAAGTCATTTTGGAGAACTGGAGAAGGCAGAAAATGTTGGTTTCCATTGAGACTATCTATCTTAATATTCCAGTGCATGAAAAAATAATGAAATATAACTTGATCCAAAAAAACCACTGACCTGGTACAATTTGTCCATTTTGATCGTACAGGACTATATTCACTACCGTGATGTCTATTGAGGTAGTTGGACTTCTACTTTGAAATAAAATGTTGGCTAATATATGAATGATAATTACATAGATATAATTATAGATGCAAGAAATTAGACGTACAGCTAGGTCATCATAGGGAGTGGTCATTGTCTCTTTACTTCCCTACAGAAGTATGTATTAAGCAACTGCTTCCTTAGCACATTGAAAAATAGAATCATAGAACGTGTTGTGTTGGAAGGGACCTTTAAAGGTCCCCTAGCCCAACCCCGCTGCAGTAAGCAGGGACATCTTTAACTAGATCAGGTTGCTCAGAGCCTCATCAAGCCTGGCTTTGAATGTCTCCAGGGATGGGGCCTCCACCACTTCACTGGGCAACCTGTTCCAGTGCCTCACCACCCTCACTGTAAAGAATGTCATCCTAATGTCTAATCTAAACCGACCCTGCTCTAGTTTAAAACCATTGCCCCTCGTCCTATCACTACATGATCTTGCAAACAGCCCCTCCCCAACTTTCTTGTAGGCCCCCTTCAGGTACTGGAAGGCTGCTATAAGGTCTCCCTGGAGCCTTCTCTTCAGGATGAACAACACCAACTCTCACAGCCTGTCTTCGTAGGACAGGTGCTCCAGCCCTCGGATCATCCTCGTGGCCCTCCTCTGGACCTGCTCCAACAGGTCCATGTCCTTCTTGTGCTGAGGGCTACAGAGCTGGACATAGTACTCCAGGTGGGGTCTCACGAGAGCTGAGTAGAGGGGGAGAATCACCTCTCTGGATCTGCTGGCCATACTTCTTTTGATGCAGCCCAGGATGCGATTGGCCTTCTGGGCTGCAAGTGCACATTGTTGGCTCATGTCCAGCTTTTCATCCACCAGTACCCCCAAGTCCTTTTCCGCAGGGCTGCTCTCTGTCACATCATCCGCCAGCCTGTATTGACAATGAGGATTGTCCCAACCCAAGTTCAAGACTTTCCATTTAGCTTTGTTGAACTTCATGAGGTTTGCACAGGGCCACCTCTCTAGCTTGTCCAGGTCAAATGCACAAAGAAAATATTTTTGTCCAAGCAGTTGAGCTATTTTATCATAATAAAAGCAAAGGAAGGATAAAAACCAGTTCCCTGCCATGTGTCTCTGTTGTGTGTGCTGGTTTAACAGATGTGAAACATGCTTCTGATATTGACGGAAGTGAATAACTGAACAGTATCAGCTACTGAGTAGTGTTGTATAGGACTGGAAGACTTGTAGAGTCCTTGTGGGGAGGACTCATGCAGAGAGCGCTATGGGTAGGGGCATGGGTACCCTATGATGAAAACCTGGTAGAGAGTGCAGAGTGTTTTTTCAGCAAGGGTTGGAACAAAATCAAATTCAGTGAGAACTCCAACTTTGATTGATGCTTTTGGGCCCACTCATAATCCAGAGGAATAGCAAATTTCATAAATGTGGTAAGCACACAAATACTTTTGCATTGAAACAGGACAAAATTGATTTTTATACGCTTTGGAATTGGCATCTGGAACTGAAAATTGCCCCCCAACCCCTTCAGCTCTTTTTGATTAAACCCAGAAGCACGGTGTAGTCAGATCTCCTAAGAAATCTGTTCTGCAGAAGATTTTTTGCTTTGATTGGGTAGTTAAAAATCCACAGGTAATTTGTATATAGTTAATGCAACCATTTGCAACTCTGGATGCTGATCCTAATCCCCAGTTTTATCTGTGATAGGTCTTTCCTTCAACCACAGCAGAATAGGGAATCCTGAGGAGGAAATGTTGTGCTTGGACCTTCATCTGAGCAATTGTGTTGGGTTCCAGAAGTCTCAAACTGCAGAATGGGAATATACCTCTCCTGTACTCCCATTTTGATAACAATCACTGCATCCACAGTGGTGACAGATAGCATGGTTCAGGTGCCATTCCTTCCATAACTTTGTTGTAATCTGCTGCTAGAATGAAAAACAGCAAGACTTGTGCTGCCAGAAAGATATGTGCCCCCTTAACCCCACTATTAGAAAAGGAAGAATTACAGTCTTTATTTATCAAAGTATTGGCTTCCCAGTGGAGTTCCCCAGTTTGCTCCAGGTTCCCTCCCTGTTAAAATTTGCCTACAGTGCACCACTTCAACTGGCCCTTATCTGACAGTATTTCTATGGGACCTTTTATGGCAAAGGATTTTGCAAGCTATGGACGTGTATCACTGCTCTTTCTGCAGGCTGGAGGAGAGGTGAGAGAAAGACTTTGTGCACAACAGGACAGTGAGGCAGGTGGAAAGCCTGTAGCCAAATGAAGTGGGGAAACTTTACCACACAACTTCTAAAACTTGGCTAGGTCAGGTAGGGCTTGGTTTTTAAGGAGTTGCCCAAACATCCCTTAGAACAATAGCAAACTAAGTGGTGATTGAGAGTGAGGATTTAAAGCTGTGGTTCCAGAAGCGTTGATAATCCCAACATGGCCCTTAAATCACAGAATTATAAATTAATTATTGCCCCAGAAAGTAAGCAGTTATAACTCTGAAATGGCTTATTTTGCCTTTGCAGAGGTTGCTGAAGATGCGTTTTATAAGAGAAGTTCTTGTAACTCATGAATTGTTATACAGATTCCACCTTAAATGGATTTTATCAGACTGTGCACTGGTAAGCTCATGCTAATATTGGCTCCAATAAAGAACAAATCAGTGCCCAACTCGACTCGTCTTATCGCACAGTCAAAACTGATGGCTGAAGAAGTCATAAAGATCCCATTTAATCTCTCGCCTATCTATCACTGTGAATGTCTTTATCCTCTTTGTGCAGTGGTAATATCTGCTCATTATGAAAGCAAAATAGATCTGGCATGAATAAAAGCGGAATGAAGTGCTCACTTTGATTTTGACAGCATGATCAGTGGAAGCAGTAATCTGTGAGAATCAAAAGGGCTAAATTATTCCATAACAGTAATTTGAGGGAACAGCTCAGAGCATACACATCTGCTTTCATATATTGTGACGTGCACTGATAAAACATCCTTCCCAATTTACTCTCTCTGTGCTTGACTAATCTGCAACAGCTCTCACAATGTCTAATCATGCCATCAAAAAGGAGAAGAAGTTCAATTGAGACTCAAATGAAAGAAGATTGGAAAACTATCCTCAATTGAAATTACATTTGTAAATGAGCCATAGTTTTTCTGTTCAGAGTGCGTTATGGTAAATCTGCCTGAAGAAGTAGTTATGCTGAAGAACAGCAACGTGTATCTAGATTGTATTTATTCCATTACCGCTCAAGTAAAATTATGGCAGCTTGGAAACCCTGGGGCATGTTTTCAAAACTGATATGCCAAATTCACAGTCAGATTCCTGTAGTATAATTATAGCATCTCTGGCCAGCTGAAAGATTCCCAATACATATAAATTACACAGCCAGGTTACAGTTATAGGGTTTTTATTTTTAAACAGTCCTGTTATGGGAGATTTCTTCCTTTATTTGCAGGCTGGGACACGGCCATACTTTTCTTACTTTCTTCCTTTGTTCATGGTTTTTTTTTTTGGAGCTAGTTAACCAGGCCTCTAATATACTTGAAACACAAAAACTAAGGTCACTTTGAAGGTGATACAAGGATGTATCCTGCTGATCCTCATGGACAAAACCATAACCCGAAGCAGGTGTGAGCTAGGCTAGAATATATACGCTACCCAGACTGAAAGTGAGACAGTCACGTTAAAGCCCCTGTGCTGGATATTCACATTCTGGTTGTTAACACGCTTTTTAACACGCAGTAAAAATCTCTTCTTCCTATAACCTGTGGGCCTCGTTTCTAATCTTTGCTAATTCAAGTCTATCCTGTGGCACTCCATCCTATAAAGACATTGTCACCTTTGCTGGGATCTCACTTCAAGAAGTGTTATCCTTCCCTTAAAGCATCTGCTTCAGGAGCCGTGTGATTTTGTTAGCCAAGGTATTGTATCTCTCTATCATTTTGATTGGACTTACACATTATCGAATTTCTTAAAGCTGGCAGTACTGGGTAACTGCTGCTGGAAAGATCAGTAATGAGCCTCTCTCATATGCCCATTTTCCTGGTACAGCCAAAGAAACAGTGATTGCCTCCTTTGTAGACCTGTCACTGGGTTCACTGATGCAGCTCCCTGTATTATGTATTTCTACTATGAGGAGGCACCTATAGATCTGATAGGGCACAGGTAAGTAAATAATGCTGCTGTCAACTCTGCTGATATTGCTTGCTGTTCTGTTACATGCTTTGGGAAATATGAAAATATTAACCAACAGGGTATATTCATCCTAGGAAACTATGGCTGGCCACCATTCTGCAAATGTCTTGGTGAAACCTGTGGTAGTCTTACTTGCGTAAGAAAAACAAGGGTGAGCGGCTGCTACTGCTCTTGAAGTTGCTGCTAGAGCAGTATTAACTTAGTAAAATAATTCAATGAATATTCAGTCCCAGTTTTAATCATCTTTTGTTCATTTTTAGCTCATTCTCTGCAAACACTTGAGTTAATATCTAGGGCTGACTTTACCATTACAAGCCTGACTGGTCAGGAATTTTTGTTCAATCTACTCAATAGAAAATTAAGTCTCTGCAAAATTGAAGTAGGTAGCGGGAAAGTTTTGAGTTTACTAAGAATTTTTTTTTTTCCATTGGAAAAATCAAATCAAAATGGTTATTTTGCATAATTTAATTAGATCTTAAACTGAGTTGAAATATTTTCTTTGGGCATGTCTCTGTACAGGAGATGTACTAACGGTCTATGGAGATTATATTTCAACTCTTTCGTCTTCCCATTGCTACTGTTGGCTTTAGTACATATCCCATGATAAAATGTAATGTCCTTTCACCTTAAACCTCTGTGATGCATCAGGATAGACCTGTGACCATGGCAAATGTTGGAGAATGTGGCTGAGTGAAAGTATATGCGAGACATCCAAAGAACTTTTCCAGTGGCTTAACCCCCGTCATCGATTTTCAAGAATGCACATTTGACTAGTTATATTGGGAATATGCACTCATTAAATCAGTGAACAGATATAATGTCATGTGGCAAAAAAACTCATGTAGCTCACACCACCTGTCCAATTGCTACATAGCAATAAGGTTTGATGAATAAAGAAATAAAGGCTATCCTTGAATTTTGTATAAACTGTTCAATTATACGATTTTTTTGAATAACAAAAACAATTGAGTGACAGCTACTCTGATTTTGAATATTCTGGCAAGGGTAGTTTTAGTGATTTTTTTTTGTGAATTTTTGACCATCTATGTGAGATATGCAAGAGCATATGGGTAAGAGTTATAGATATTTTAATTAATCGGAATTTAGAAAATAATACTTCATTTTTAAAGTCAAGGAAATTAGATTAGTGTAGAAGTTTTGCTACCTTCATCTGCAATAAAAAGCTATTTTTAAGGTTCCATTGTAAGGACAGCTGTGTAAATTCACTGATTCAGAGTGTACTTGGTCTTGCAGCAGCCAGTACTGGTTGGTATGTTTTGTGACAAAAGTTGCGCATAATTAACCTTGATCCCTCGAGTACTTCTGCCCACACCCAACTTTGCCCATATGATTAGCCACATTAAGTTCAGCAGAAGTAATTACACCCTAATTTAGTTTTGTGCCTAAGGATTTGCAGGATCAGGGCCTAAGATGTCAAGATCTGTGAGGAAATGTCATATATTTTTGCTTATTTTTGTTCCAGCCCTAAAATATTTTGAGGTATTAAGAAAAATAAGAAGAAAGGATGATTTTAATCTGTATGCATAAATTCTCCAAGCTGTCAACATCTCTGCTTCTGGATTGGTTCAAAATTTAATTTTCTTTTGCCTATTCATATCCAAGGTATTCCAAAGTGATGTGTATATCAAGAGTTTGCTTAGCACATGGTTTTTCTCTGCCAAAGACCCATGAAGAGACTTTAGGGATAAATGAGCCTGTTATGGTGATTAACAGCACAGTGATGCATAGCAGACAACTAACTACAAACTGCTTTAGTTACAGTACTCGTGTTCATTCCCGATTTTCTCTGTGGAGGGTCAGATTCAGGGATGAAGCGGTGGACTACACAGGTTTATGGCTATTGGCTTGGAGAAGAAGGAAAGAAAACCAAGCATATGCTGGTAAAACCCTGGCTACCTCTCCCATCAGTGTTACCATTTAACTTCAAAACATTTTAGACTCTCAGACTCCCTTGCTGGCTGATGGTGGCTCCTGATCTCACTGCTAGAAATTCTCTTTCTCTGTTGGTTTGGTTATCAGCCTTTCACAACAGACCCCTGCAGTGTTTTTGACATTGCTGTGGTAACAGCTGGGAACCACAGGCTTTTTAGAAATCACCATAATTCTGTTGTGCGCTTCTCCTCCCTTGGACATCATCACAGGTTAAGGCAAAATGTGATTCTGATGAACGTTGTAGTGTGTTTATTTGCATTACAGCGTCCAGCCACTAATTGTCTCAGTGCTGTGTGCAAGTCCAGGCAGAGAGCAGACAGCGGTAATACATGGCAGCTGCAGCCCGAACTTAAATGTATATAGAAACCTACGTGTCCATGTTTGTGTTCTGAAATGCCTCCCACTGATCCTGTGTATCTGTGAGACACGCTTAGTATAACTTAAGAGCTTCTGACTTGCTTTTTCTCGGATAGCCGCAAGTATGCATTTTTGTGTCAGTACACAGGCCTTGTAAAAAATAATGATTGCTTTAAGAGATAAAGATACTGACATCTCATGGTGGCAACGAACATGCATCAGAAGATATTTTGCACCTAAACAATTTGCAGTTTTCCTTCAACAAGCCTGAGGAGCATGAGATTGTCAGTCAGTACTCTTTTTCCAGTTTGTATGGAAAAAAAAACAAACCATAATGATATTTTGCATTTTCATGTCAGCTGCAGCTGTGTTTAGTCATTTCTACATCCTATAATGCAAGAGTTCTTCAGCAGCTGAGGGTCTGCAGGCTGAGGATGAATGTCCACGGAAACACAGGAAAGAAGCGAGCATTCGCAGAAGTTTGCTCAGAGTGGGTTCACAGAGTGGTTTTGGCCATGGGTTTTTGTCACATTGGCCCAGCCAGCCAATGTGACAGGCAGGGGACACTCTAAGTTTAGCAGCCAACCTGTAGGAATGGCTGACTATGCTGGCATGCCCAAAGTAGAGCCTTTGCATACATACAGCTCCAAGTCCTAACCCTTTTACTAAAGGTGAACAATTAAATCCATTAACTGAAAACGCAGTGGTAAGGGATGATGTGCCCTCATATATGCTAGTTTACCAGTTAGAGAGCTTAAGCGGACCATGGGAGATGTAGGCCCTGGCCCTTCCTTGGCCTGAGAGAATGCAGTCCAATGTCTTCTTCTCCGGGCTGGCTGAGAAAGGGGAGAGGAAGGAGGCAAGCCGATGATTACTGGGAGGAGAAGCAGAACCAAGGGGAAGGGAGGACGTAGCTCTGCAGACAACACAGCAAAAAAAATGAGAATCCTCCAAGTACAAATGGAGGCCCGGGCTCCAGATCGGTGCCAGGACTGTTGCTAGGGTTCTGCGTAGGTCACCCCGGTGAGACCCCAGCAGCGTGAAGGTCCATCCGGGCTGCGGCTGCTCTAGCTGTGCTGGTAGAGCCCCTGCTGGAGAGTCAAGATTGTGTTAACCGAAAGAGATTTTCTGCAAAGGCGGCTGTGCTACCGGCGCAGGCAGCTCAGCTCAAGCTGCTAAAAGTGCTCTTTCGCAGGCATGGCAGCATCCGCAGATGGGGTGCAGCCAAGACCTGGCTCTGTTAAATAGGGACAGGGTGGGCACCGTGATTTTTTTTTTTTAACTCTGCTAGGAAAAAGTCCAGTAAGGGTCACCCTGGCCTGAAAGTCAGCCTTGACCCGTGCTTAGGTCTGAAACAAGCTTGAATTCCACCCTGCGCTTTCATACCTTTGTAATACTGCTAAATGCCACGGTGCAGGAGAGTTCGTGTTTGCTGTTAGCATTTGTGCAGCACTCTGCTTCACTTTATAAACATCTTTTATGCAAATCAAGTGTTAATTATCCCCGCTCTGTATTTTGTGTTGAATATCATTTTTTTAATTACAGGATTCATCCCAGGTTAAGCCTGCATGCCTGTTGTTGAGCCAATTATCATAAATTCCCCTGTAACAATTAACAATATTGGTACAGAGCTGCATGTATTTTAAATGTTATAATTATGCTCAGCTCTTTTGTTAATTGGCCTATCTGACTCTTTACTTTTTATGCTGCTCATCTGCTCATTACCGCAGCCATTTAATTCAATTAGCACCTTAATTAGAAGAACAGCCATGTCCAATGTCGTAGGACTTGTCAGAGTACGCGGCTTGATTAGCAAAGACAAACACACCATGCAAATCAGGCTGTAACATTTGGGGGCGGCAGGAATGGAAGGCAGCCAGCTGGTGAAGTGGAAAAGGAGCGTGTCTTCATCCCCCAAAGCTTTGCCAGGAGAGAGAAAATAAAGAAGGCATCAGCTTGAGGAAGGAATAAAATAATTTACAATTCCACGAGTTAAGGCATCACTTAACATGAATGGTGTGTAACTCCTGAGGATGGTGTCACTACTAAATTATCTCCTACCCCCAGTGCTCTCAAAAAAAAAAAAAAAGAGACAGAAAGTGTGAGAAATGCGTAAAAATAATACAATAATCTCCTACCATATCATATGTCCTTTTCAGAGGAGGAAGCCAAAACCCAAAGTCTAGATTCAGAGGGAGAGAGAGGAACAAAAAAGAAACACCCTGATCCCAGGCTTTGGTGTAAATCCATACGGCTCCACTCACCAACGTCAAGTGAGGAGTGGGCCCAGCATACGTTAAAATCACCCATTTGACCTAGGCCCTCCTGTTTAAGACAGCAGCACTGCTGAGGAGAGACGGGTGAGGCTGTAGGAACTGTGTTTAAAAAAAAAAAAAAGAAAGCTTCATTTTCCAAGAGCAGTTTAAGTCTCAGTTTTGTTTTGTGCCAGTCTATTTAAATCTTTATTCCCTGCCTATTAATTCTCCTAATTAGAATTAAATGAAGCATGCTAAATTGCTAGATTAACCAATAATTAAGCAGGCAAAGCACTAACGTTTAATACACACAGGCAGCTCTTTCTCTTCTGTGATAGCACCGTGTCATGCCTGCTCATTTTATTTGAAAGGAATTAAGAGGCTTGTCTTCCGTGATCAACACCCCCCTCCCATATTAACTTACATAAAATAAAGACTTTTCCAAAAGGAGATCGGTTTCCAGCTAGTTATCAAGGAACTCTTGATTTTATTTTTTAATTCCTTATCTGTGAGTCCTTGTGAAACCTATTTGAATCAGTTGGCTCAGGAAATCCAACAGCTGTACATATATTTAGCAGATAGTAGATTTTAATTAAAATGATATATAGTTTGTGTGGTGCTTCTTTTACTCTGTGTTCATTTCTTTATTTCTGCTCACGTAATGAGGTCCTACACTTATTTTCAGAGGATGGCAGCCCCTCTCCCTCCCCCTCATCTCCCTGTGTGTGTGTCCCCCCTTCAATTTTTATTTTACATATTTGTGCATTACTTTGTCTTTATGGCATATACCTTACTGTGGGATCTCTCAATACCATGCAGTTCTTTCGGTGTGGAAGCAAGGGGGTGTGCAGAGTGTCTAAATCAGTAGCCTCCATTACCTTAGGCAGTCTTGGTGATTTTGAAGGTTATTGCTTGGGTGTGTAAGTGCCGGAAGAGCTGAGGTCGGAAGCAGGACTGGCACGTTCTGAAGGGTGTTTGTGCTTCTTACGAAGGTGCTTGTTGATATATATGCGTTGAGCATGTAACTCCTTCATGTACAGAGGGCAGCAAAGACTCATGATAGGGATTTCATAAAGCGGCTCAGCCCCATGGTAACTGAACACATATGTTCTTGTCTTTTATTCCTTTGATTTAAGCTGTTAGCCAAAAATTTGGAATAGTTTTTGTTGTTCCCCCCAGGAGTGGAAAAAATGTGATGGAGTCAGATGTTTCTCTAGGTATGTCTACAGACTATTTTGCAGACAGGTCCAAATTTATTTTGATATGTCTTGAGCAATCTGCCTTTGAAAAGGAAGCTGTGTGGCCATATTAGCAAGCCATGACTTCTGTTTTGAAACTGCTTTGCAGCTGTTTGGCTTGCATCACCGATGGGGTAGCTCTGCCTTTGATGAAATCGCGTAACAAAAAAAGCCGTCCCAGAAGTCCCGTTTCCCAGAGATACCAAACAAGAGGCTATGTGTCTGCTCACAGTCCCAACTCTCTTGTGGCCAGCACTTTGCCCCAAAAGAGATGTCTCAAAGGGGCTGTTTAAACAATATAGTTGAAATGATGTAATGTCTCGCTGCAGCTGAAAGAGGACAATCTCTGTCTTGTTTCATCCAGCTCCAGGTGATCCTACCCCTTTTAGTACTTGTATGAGCATCTTCTGAGATAATTTTCTTTGCCAGTTTGGAGGATAACCAACGCAACAAAAAAGACTTTTTTCTGCTGGCTTAACAAATTGCATCTGCATGCCATACGGCCAAATGACTATGGAGGCATCAGGACGGACCAGAGTAGGATCTGCAGCTGGTGAAAGAGGGCAGTGATGGGACCGCCTCTTGTGATGGGTAGATTAGCCCAAACCAAATTGCAGTTTACGCTTTTAAACACACAGGCATATCCTGAGGTAAAATCACTGATCATGAAAGAGAACAGATTTGATTTTATTTCTTCTCCGCAAGTGAGTAATCCTGCTGGCTTCAGGGAAAATTAAGCATCATTGCTGAAGACATCAAACCTGCCTGATTTCAGATTTTTTCAGGAACTCAACTCAGACTCCTTAATAACATCAAGAATTTTAAAGCTCTTGCTCCCAGTTTGTGCAAAATTTTCCGAGCAGCAGCTTTCCATCATGTTAGTGTAGTTTTGTGTTCTTGTTCTACTCACATCTCTAACCAGCCAGAGCAACACCAAGCACTTATGATTTGGAGTTGTCCTGGTTTGAGTTTAAGCTATGCAAATAATAGCAGCTGGCTACATTTTCTTTCTGTCTCTCTCACAGACTCCACAATTTAAGGCTGTGTTGATGAGCGTACCCTTGAACGCTTTGGCATAAACCTCTTTAAAGACAATGCCAATGCATGTATCTCAATACGAGCAAGTGCTCGGGGGCTTGCCAAGGACAATTTGTACAGTCATGACCCAACACAGGTTTGCGCCCAGACAGGTTCAAGTTGAAAATGAAATTAAATTAAAACAATAGCTCAGAGGCATTAGGGTTAAGCATGCCCACTAAGAATTTGGCCTGGTTTTGCGGTTGCTTATGAAGCGAACCTCGCCGAGCTGTACAGACCTACAGATTCACATGGAGAAGAGTGATATGTGCCCTCTGAATCCTTAATGCCAAGAAGTAATGGTGAGATGATGGGGCCTTGGAAGTCAAGGTAAATGCAAGACATGAGCGAATTGCTTCATTTCTGCAAGGGGCCAGCTTGAGTAGGCTGGATTTTAATTTCTCAGCTGTCCGATGGTATGAACCATGTGGCCCCTGCAGTACATGCTGAGGACAGCGGAGTCTGCCTTCCCTTTTCGGCTGGCTGGCTGATTGATTCATTCCTCTTCTTTTTTTCAAACCAAGCTTCTTACATGCTTTGGTGAACATCTTAGTCAGTCTCTAGTACCTCTGTCGATTCTCTGTGTGTGCGTCTGTGTGTGCGTGTGTGTGCGTGTCTTGCACTTCATCTGCTTGATGCAATAATATCCTGGGGGAATGTGCAGACTGTAAACTTCTTCATAACATCCTGTTCCTGCAACTTGAAGATATTGACTCTGAAGGGAAACAATGGCATGAATAAAATAAAAATAAAAAAAGTTAATTATCCTTTGTGTTTGTAATTTAATTAAAGATGCAGTAAAGTTTTACTGTTTTTCCAGGTGATGATGTTTAGGGCTCTGAAAAGCTATTTGTGCTGGTGAGATTAAAGTGCATTTTAAAATGTTCCCCGAGCACTTTCACATTTGTTGATAGATTTTTAAATTAAACTTTAAATTGTAATCTAAATTACCTCCAACAATTCATGGTCCCTGTAATGAACTCCCACCATTCCTGCTGTCATCTGACTATGATATACTGTAAATGGTAACTGCTCAGGGTTTTACTGAATAGTGCTTTAGTATTACTGCACTATATTAGTTGTGTACAAGCCTCAAATAGAAATCAAAGCACAATGCAGGTTTGGTTTAGCATAGTAACTTTATTATTTGCTAGTCTTTAGTCTTAGTGAACGCTGCTACTGCTAGTCATTTGAGACCTCATAGAATATACTTCCAAATAATTTTTTAGGCATTCCTGTCAAGGTAAAAGTATTTGCATTTTGCCAGCCAATGAGCTTTTGGACATTAATCCTTAATGGGTAAAATAAAACTAATTGGGGAATATGAGTTCAAGTGCTCATTCGTAAAGTGACCATGGCTCATTGGCCCCTGAGGCACAGTTAGAAAAAAAATACTTTCATAAATGATTGATGTAGATTCAAAGAGGAAGAGAAGATTGCAGAGGGATAGTGGAAATAATTCACCATGGAATGCTCCATGAGATGATGTAGGTATGCCAAGACTAAGTGCTTTCCAAGGAACTGCTCAGAGAAAAGCAGAGTCTAACTTGCAGATCACTGATTGTCCCTGGTAGGTCATGTTGCCTGAGGCTCACAGGCATGTTCCTGGGAAGAAAAGAAAGTCTCCACACGTAAGCTTGGCTAACATCCATGGGAAGGTCTCAAGGATCTCTGAACATTTACACATGTGGGAAATGAGAAGAAAAATTTATTCCCACAAAATAAATAAAAAAAAACCCAACAACCCTAAAAGCACAGGTCATAGGGAAGAACAGAAGGAGAAAATAAATAGACCAAGGACTGCTTTCTGCAGAAGGGTGCCCTGTTAAGTTCCAGCAGTCTGTCACATAGGGACTTATTGACACAGGGTTTTATCTTTCTACTGGAAAGCTCTTGGTGGACTTTTGTTCCACATAGCTACATAAGTTGTACAGTTCTCAGCTTCTGGTCTCTATGAATTCCCTGTTTTAGTTACATATTATATGAAATGAAAATTAGCTTGTTTGGTTTCATTTGTTTTCTTAGCTCTCCTGCTGTGAGAAAAACGAACACTGTTTGTGTCTCCTGATCACCTTTGCCATTAGTCGTCATTGAATATGTCAACAGCCATGGTGGTAAGCGTGATCATTAGATTAATTACTTTTCCTTATTCCAACCCCCTCATTTGGGATGAGTTCTCCATTTACCCACAAGACTGTTGTACTCTTCTCCTTCAAACCTTTCCTTCCTTAAACCCCTCTTGCTGTTAGGCTACTTGAAGGAAAATGGCAGTGTCTATGGTGCCAGCATGCCACAGTCACTGCCTGCCAGGCGGGAGGGAGGGAGGGAGGGAGGGAGGGAGGAAGGAAGGAAGAAGGAAGGAAGGAAGGAAGGAAGGAAGGAAGGAAGGAAGGAAGGAAGGAAGGAAGGAAGGAAGGAGGGAAGGAAGGAAGGAAGGAAGGAAGGAAGGAAGGAAGGAAGGAAGGAAGGAAGGAAGGAAGGAAGGAAGGAAGGAAGGAAGGAAGGAAGGAAGGAAGGAAGGAAGGAAGGAAGGAAGGAAGTTATGGTGATCTTTGCTGATGAACCAAAACCAGGGGCAGGCTATAGTCTGGAGGAGGACCAGAGCACCATAGAGAAATAACTTTTGGACTGGAGGTAGCAGTGAAATTGTACGAAATACAAGGTCATGGATAAGGACTGGAAATGAAGATGTCAATACAATCTGGGAAAGACAGAGGGAAAAATGAGGCTGTGGTGCTGGCTTGATCACAGCTGACTGTGATGCAGGTCCTGAAAAGCAAATGTTATGGAATTATGAGGAAAAAAACCTTGCAACAGACAAAAAGTAGGGTAAGTGAAGATCTGGATGCTTATGTGAGTCCATTAGTGTAAGCACCTTGGTGGGAGATGAAGCTGAAGAGGCGCTGTGGCACATGAATGTATTTGGGTGGAAACCTAGATCACAGAGTGTCTTTGGAGTGGTCTCCAAGCAGAACAAAGGCAAAAAAAGCTCCAACAGCAAAAAGGTTTTAAGATAGTTCTTGATGATTGACAAATAACACTGTTGCCTGTGAAATCAGGCATCTCCAGTCCATGACCCAGGAGATCTCTTCCACTTAGATTGCAAGCAACTGCAGTGACTGCCTTTTTGTCCTGTGTGTCCTTATCCCTGGCAACAGCTTGGAGGAGTCACAAAAATACTGAAGGGACCATTAAGGTGCAGCATCGCCCTACTGCCTGGGCCCCTTAAACAGTGCCCGCTATGCCAAGAAACAAAGTATATGTGGGAGGAGAAAAAAAAGATACTTAAGTGTAGGTAATATGACAGTGAACAGGAAAGCACGCTCACCCAACAGCCTTTTATTCAGATTTCTTGTTGGGTTTTCCTTTATTATACAAACAATCTGACCAACCATGAAACAGAGCTATGAAGTGATGAAAAACATTTCTTCTCCATGCGCTGCTCAGCTAACATTTTACATTATTTCCTTGCCTCTCTCCCTTCCATTTCTCTTCTGGAAAGATACAACAACAACAAAAAAAACCCCAAACAAACCCAAACAACAAAGAAAAGAAAAAAGAAAGAAAAAAACCCCACATTATACGGTGAAACCTCAAGAGAAGGAAATTCCTACAAAAGGCATGAAAAAATCTGTAAGTATTTGACACTGATGTAGTTAAATATTGGTGGTAGACAAAGGTGTTGTAGCCAATTATTAATGGATCAAAAACTGACTGACCTATGCATTGGGAAAAGTAGCCACAAATGAGAAGTTTTGTCCAGGAAAACTATTCAAGAGTGGTAATTTCCAGACTATTCAATATATTTGAATGTATTGCTGAGAAAATAGCCATATCTTATGCCACTTTTAAAAGAGAACAATGGAAAAGTTGAAAGATTTCAGAAAAAAAGTTTGCAAACGTAACTTAGGTCTGGGAAATGTGTATCTTTTGAAGATATTTAGGAATTTCCATCTGTTTAATTTATCCAAAAAAGGATTTATTCATAAAAGAAATGGCTTGTAGTAACAGGCCCTTGCATGTGGAAGCAGTTTCTCACTGTTGGTGGGTCTTCAGACAAAAAATACACCAAGACCTGGTGCTTGGAGAGGAGCACTGGATGCCCCCTGATTAGAAAAGTACATTGCTCCAGTGAGGGTAATTACCCAGGAGAAGCACTTATGTCAGACACAGCGACTTCTCTATCACTTGCAAGCATTGAATCAAGTAAATTAATGGTATTTTAAAGAAATTATGAATTTGATGTGGAGTTTACGGGGTGAAGTTTCTTTGTAGTAAGTCTGACTGAATTATCCTACTGATCTATAAATCTATCAGTATTTAAACATCTCTGTCTACTGAAGGCATCTGCGTTTATCAGCATGCATTTTTTTGAAATGCACACTTTTTATTTCCAATTTTCTTCCTATTCAGAAGTCTAAACGAGCGTGGCTTTCAGTTTGTACTCAAATTCTGCCCCTGAAGAGCAGAGGCCATGCTAAGCAATCCTCTGTACCTACACACAGACCATACGCACCCTTTGCAAAAGACGGAGAGGAGGAGGATGCTTTTGTGAAGAAAGTGAGACTGCAGTGATAAGAAAAACTGCCTATAGTTTTGCTAAAAAAAAAAAGATTAATATCTGTATAAATTCAAGTGAATATCTGCCTTCAACATCATTTTTTTCTAAAATAAATGCTGTTATTTCAGCTCTGTATTCTTGATGAGAAGCAATTGATAAGTTAATTGCCTCCCTGTCCCCACTGAATTGAACAGGAGTGCGTCTGCAAGTACTGGGTCAGCCATCTGAGTAAAGCGTTCATTGTTCACTGCTTACAGAATCCCTGCGCTATGACAGTAAATATTGTTTTTTCCCAAGCTTAAAGCAGACAACCCCAGTTTTTCTGTTTCACTGGGAAAGGCCACTTTTTTTAAAAAAAAAGTAAAATTAATGAAAAAAGCAAAACGACAATTTTTTGGGAGGGTGGGGGGGATAAATCTTCTTCCTTTCTCCAGTTTGTGAAGTCGAACTTTCCTCATTTTATGCTACATGCAGGCAGGCATTTCTCTGTTATAACTCTCTCCCTAATTTGTAATGTAAATATTTTTTCTTTTAAATGCATACAGGGTTATTAAAGATAACAGAGTGCTTTCAGCATTTTCCCTAAAGGGTGTTTCTTTTTTCCCCATTTGAGAGTAATTGAGAAATGCCCTGCAATGAATCCGATGAATGGATATATATTGCTGTTTTACATGTTGCTACCTATAGACAGCCTGTCCTAATTTAAGGTGAGATGCAAATAACAAATTTCGCAGTGTAAAACAGGATATAATCTCTCACTAATAGAAATTCATATTCCATATTGTACATCAGGCTGTTGACGTTTAAAATGCTGCAGCGGTGCTAACATTAGAATTCAGAGATATTTGTTAACGCTTCTCTTGAGACTGTTCATACATACACACCCTTGAAGAGATAGCACAAGCCTCAAAATGAATTTGTCGGTGAGGCTTTGGAGCCCAATTCTATTCATATATGGTTTCATTTTTCTCAACGTGACCTTTGGTTCGCAGCGGCGATGGCTTTCGTTTGCTACTGGTTTTGAGGCAGCAGCTTCAAGGGAAAATGAGTCCGTGTCTTTTTTAGCTCTTAACAAAACTGTGGTCTTGTAGTGAACAGAGAGATCATATCACCCTCACAAAGTGATACATGCAGGTTAAAGATGTCTGCCCCGTTTCATGGGAACGCGGGTCTCTCGGACTGCTGCCTGATTTCAATAAAAATGAATGGGAAAGTATGGAAATGTGCAGTGAATGAGCAACTTCATTGGTAATAGACCTCTACTGTTTTTATCATAAAGAAAATAAAAAAGAGGTGAGAAAAATCAATGTTCGGATACTTTTGAGTTGCTTGTGGTGAAAGGTATTAAAAATATGAAAGGCTGTTTTTTATAAATGCGGTTAACACAGTATGATGATAATTAAAAGTGCTGCTAGCAGCACTCCCACATCAGTAACTGTATGCCTTGGATTTTTTAGTCTTGTTTTATTTTAAGTGTTGCTAGTAGTGCCTACTATAGCTCAGATGGCAAATATGTCTAGTCTAATCCTATCCTCATCGTGTTCTTGAGCACAAAATATGCCCCTGGATTTTCTATTTATACGACTTTCAATACACCCAGCGAATAAAATCCTCCTGTAATAACATATAAGTATGTTAGTAACAAAAATACGGTTTTAAAGAGATGTCTAATTGTATGCTAAATTATTTTAACTGTTTTATGTTATATTCTGTCTTGGCTGTTGCCAAGTCATGAAAGGATGAAGAGAATCAATATTCCTTAAATTAAAATAATTCTGCATTTCTTTTAAACACAGGATAGAAAAAACAGCTAAAGTTTATATGGCAGTAACAATCTTCTCTTAGAATTAGCACCTTACTGCTTTTGAAAACAAACACTCGGGCTGGAAAAATTTGAAAGGAAAATTTTGACTGTAGGCAGTAGAAAATGTGTTTGTATCTGCAGACGTTAAACGATGCTGTGCAGCGCGCATGCTTCTGGCTAGTTAAAAGCCCGTCCTGCAGACACGGATGTGCTTGAGTAGCTGTACTCCCGCGAGTAGTCCAATTCAGGGCAGCAATTCTACACACAGAAGTAGTAATTTCCATTAACTGATGTTTTTAAGTCGAGCAATGGTAACAGCAAGGATGTGGTATGGTTAAGGTTGATGACCATGTGAGATGCACAATTGGAATAGAGGAGTAGACGTGAAGCAACAATTCAAAAGGTGTGCAAGCTAAATAGGTGGCGCTGACATAATAACCTTTCTCTACGCAGTTGGAAAGATGGCTTGATTGGTTAGTTATTTCTCTCCTTTTTCCTCCCACGATTTTAAAAACTTTTAGAAAATGGAACACAAGACCAATAGTAAACTTGCTCCCAAAATGTTAACATTGAACACTGCTCAAAGTATATGAGACTTCTTAGGTAATTAGAGTGATAAATGGAAATTATATTTAAAAGTAAATACAAAGCATAACAAATGTCTGAGATGGACTGTTATGGAGTCAAATGGGGGGGCTGGGAAATGACGTTTTTCGTGTAGGGAAATTCTAGAGGCACAATAATGAACTTAGCAGCTTCATGAACATATATGGATGAACAGAAGCTATGAAACGGCTGCCCAGGCAGCTGAGCAGGGGAAACTAACATCAGTCTCTGCAATAAACCTCAAGAAAAATAACTGCCAAAAACCATCCATAGGAGACAGTATCAAACACATGAAGATGACAAAACCAAAACATGCCTTTCTCTGGCACATATAAAGGCTGTGGTAGAGGAAATGCCAGAGAACAGCACTGAATTGATGTCAGCAGCTCTTAACGTGGCCTGATCTCTCCAAAATGCATTTCTTATTTATTCTTGTTGCTTAGTTCTAGTCACAACAATAGGATGAGTCAAATGATGAGAATGATAAATGTGCATGTGTGTTTCCAGATCCAGGGTTTGCACCCAGTAGCAAAATAGGCTCTGTACTGTGAGACACTGTGGTTGAAAGCATTCAATACCCATATCAGAGGCTTGGTCAGAGAGGTGAGAATTTGTCTTTGATATTATCGAAATGCAAAGAAGACAAGGAAATAAGAAAAACAAATTAGTGTGAGTGACTCAGATGGACTCATGTACACAGAAATATGTCCAGTCAGATGCCAGGCTGAACTTTTACCATTTAGCCTCAGCAATTAAGTTTAAAGAAAATGGCTTGTGGTTGGTGGGCTCTTCAAATGTTTTATCACAAGTCCTAAATACATTCCTGTTAAAGTTACCGTTAGATTTCCCATTTGTTTCAACAGAAGCAGAATACTTCTGAAAATCCCATTACAACATAAGTGCATATGTTCACCTTCTGAAAAAGACACAGTTGCCCAAGTTTATATGCTTAGGGAAATTGTGATTTTAATGGGACAACAGTTGGACCATTTGGCCTTTTGGTGCACTATCACTTTGGCCGGTCTGCAGTGCTTGTCCAGATCCTTTTCAAATATTTGAGCTGTGTGTTATGGGGAGAGTTGTGGTGAGACACAGAAGCTTTTACCAGCATGAGGCAAAGCTATGTTTTTCCAAATAGTCTTTCCATGTCCAATTTCTGAAATTCATGAAAAAAAATATTTCTAAATAGATAGGGACGCACATGAAAACTACGGGTTGAAATACCTCTGAATACAAGAAGCTGCAGGGGAGCTTGAGGGGTCTATTTTCTTAATCTCTGTATTTCTTGTAGCCTTTTTAACTGGTGAAAAATACATCTGAATAAAACTGAGATTTGAAATCTAAATTTCAAATTTAGGGAAGAAGCAGGCTCTAACGATGATGTGGGATTTTTATGGCAGGACTCTCAGCAGAATCTAAGCCTTCAGATGTTAAGGAAGCTTCAGCTTGAACCAGTAACTTGCTGGTGCAGGAAATAACTAGTCAGAAAGTG